>NW_013670581.1:28297-56482 GCF_000517525.1 Limulus polyphemus | reverse complement strand
ATACCAAAACTGAGTCAGAACACCCTGTACAAAGTTAACAACATTAACACCGACCTATTAGTACAAACATAACGTGGCAACATACCAAAACTGAGTCAGAACACCCTGTACAAAGTTAACAACATTAACACCGACCTATTAGTACAAACATAACGTGGCAACATACCAAAACTGAGTCAGAACACCCTGTGCAAAGTTAACAACATTAACACGACCTATTAGTACAAACATAACGTGACAACATACCAAAACTGAGTCAGCTCTCTCTATCGATTATTATTTTCTTATCTTAGAATCTGTTCCCTTATTTGGGTCAATGAGAAGATTTTTTTATCTTTGTGAGGAAATCAAGAAAGTTTATTCACCCTATTGTGCTATTTTATCACCGGAACAATTGTTATTTGATATATTTGGCCATTTTGTAATACTAAGTTAATAGAGAGCTTGACATATTTAACATTTATTCCCTGTAGTCAATTTCAAAATTATAAGTGTTACATTTAGAAGTAATTTCTTTTTTTGTCTGCACAGGTAACTAACGACTAATGTGGAATTTATGACATTAAAAAAAAAGACTCCAAATCACTTATATGTGCCAACAGAAAATTTATGTGCATTTAAATGTAAGTTGTAAGGCCTCTTTTGTCGGAAGTAATCTTGTATATAACTGTGAGCATGCCAAAGGATTGAGTAAACAGATACTTAATATCTAATCTGGTTCTTTTGCTTTCCAAGCATTACATTAAATTCAGTTGCCTTTTTTTTTGCTGTATCTCAGACCAGTCATTCCTTACAGTTTTATTAGAGAATCAACATTTTTATTGAGTTATTGGAACAAATATTACCAACACTCTCGTTCTCATCAAGTCATAAAATACTGTCTGATAAGCGAGTTTACAAATTTATGATTTCCGTTATAAGAACTAAGAATAAACTGAATGTTTTAGCAAACTAATGAAGTTATTTTCCAACACACTTTCGTTAAATACAAGCATAACAAATATTTTAATCTGTTTTGTATTCAATTTTGCCAACATGTCTAGATGTTTATTGTAGAGGACTATTGGACAATAAACATTGTAAAAGCTAATAAAAAGACATTCCAAGTTGATTAATAATTGTGATAAACAAATGTATGTTCAAACCTCATTAACAGGTTTAAGAAAACTATAAATAATAATGGCTGATGTTACTGCGCAGCACACCAGTTAGTTAATCTTATGTAAAGTTTAATTCCTCGGCTAACATCTATTGAAGGGCTGCTGTAACCTCTTATCTTTATAACGCCACCTTTATATGTCTTCGACTTTATTTTGACTTTTTGAGAACAAAATTCGAAATTGGCGCGATCAATGACGTGAATATATATTTTTTGAAGTCCAAACACATATGATGCAGTTCTTTTCAGTACATCTACCATAGAATCAACGTTTCTCCAACAAATAAGACATATCCATACTGGCAAGAAGCTAGAAAACAATTTCTAAATAATTCGAGAGTTTAGTTGATTCATCTTTGAGAACAAATGTAGATTTTTGAATCCTACATTCAGATTTTCTGATCATAAACACTTAATTAATAAACTAAAGTAACTTTCGAAACTGTAGAAACAGTTGTTTACAATATGACTTATAAACAGTAGTATTCTTCAGCGAACATAATATTTTCCTTTAAGATAATTTGTGGTGTTAACTTCAAAATTTCTTAGATGCTAGTTTCTAAGATAAACTGCATACGCTTCATTCATGTTATCTTCTAAAGCCAACTGCAGATTTTCAATTACTGTTCTCACTTAAAGTCAACTGTTAAGCCTTATTTATGCAGTTAACTAAGTTATATTGATCGAAATGTTTTCCATAAAAACTCTACATACGATTATTGAAATAATTACGAAAATGCACAAACAATATACACACCAGAATCACAAACTACCAGTATTGACAACTAGATTGCAACTTTAGTAATGTACAAATCATTAAACACAAAATACGGAAGTTGTAGAATAAACTGGTGTATTTTGTATACAATCCCTTGATTTCTACAGACGTTGTTGTAATACTGTCATAAAGTTAATGAATGTACGATTGTGTATTATTTGTTTCAAGTGCCCTGTATTGTTCTTCCCAATTCAACAAAGTTGTTTGTTCCCTTTTGACTTTCTTAGTTTTACACAAGTCCATACAGACTTTAAAATGTTCATAGCGGGACTTTGTGAGTGTTCCATTGGCCTCTTTGCAGTAAAGCTATCATTTCATCATGTTTGGTGTTATGCTTAGGATGATTGTATAGCTATAAAGTGAATCCCCACGATATTTCGTATTCCTGAGGGAATAATAATGATGAACCAGAATCTACCTGTACTTATCAGTAGTCAGATTGCCATCAGTTTTGTGTAGAGTACCGAAACCATTTTGAAACGCAGTCCCAAACTTCTACTACTTCTCCACTATGCTTCACTGTACATGTTATACATTTTCTCCCCTTCCGCGTTCAACAAACTGTCGTTGATTGTTTCTGAACAATTCGAGCTCGTGTGAACACGTCTGCAACATTGTACATTCTACCGTTGTTGGTCCAATGCCAATTTCAACCTTTTGTTTTGATTACCTTTTCTCACCAACGGGTTTTGAGCTTCATTGAGCTCACATCGTGCTAAAATGTATCTTACTGTTCTCCAGGTAAGATTAACGACTGTATTTAAAGCAAGGTAGTTGGCAAGATTTGTAGTCCACCGTCGTCTATCTCGTAAAGAACACACCCTGTGATATTTAACGTTACTTGTGGAGGGCTTCGTTTTTGTTGTTTATTTCCTACGACAACGTCTATTGTAACATAGAGTCTTGTTGCACTTTTTTTTCACATGAGATATCCATGACCAACCAATACTTTGATTCCTATACGCTTGTCACGAGATATTTCAGCCCTTGGAGACATGACTAGGCACAGTACTACTTTTAGACATGGTATGACTGTTTGTACTTTTATAGGCTTCATACTGCTATGGCCATTTCTGATTAGTTCAATAACAATTAACCATAGGGAAAGATATCAGCATATAACTGAACTCTGGTGCAGCTAATTTTCGCACGATGAAGGGGTTGACATTCTCCTAGTATTTAAATTATATATATTTTTCCCCCTCAGAATTTTCATAATTATTTTCAATACTGTGCGTCATATAAATATTTGGCCGAGCTCTTTTATTTATGCATATATATCTTCATGTAAATGCATTTTTGAATCCAATATTTATATAATTCATGTAACTTTTAGCATTTATTAAAATGATAATGAAAGCAATTTTCTTACAAACTTGTAGATAACGATTATAAGGAAACTATTTTCCCAAAGAAATATCAGTGTCTTAAAGAACTATAAAAATGGATTTTGTATGTTAAATATAAGGAATTACAAAAGATTCATAACAGTGTTTCTTTTCTAGATTCTGTCTTTAAGTTGTGAAAACTTTTATCTGAATAATTGAACTTACAAAGTTTAGTTCTAGAAGTAACTTAGAATCAGAAGCCTAACAGTTACCTGCTTAGCATTCTATAAATAAGTTGTTACTTTTTTTCTGGAAACAATGAAAGTATTTTGTAAAACAGCATTTAACTGTCTTTCTTCAGATATATTATAAAAACAAATTCTAGTCAGCGTGTACTAATTATGGATTTAGAACGACATTGTTATGTGTAAGAACTGAGTCAGTTGGAGTTATTTTCTTCAAGAAAAAACTGTTACGATTAATATCACTAATTAGTGTTTTATTTATGGTTCCTAGAAATCGTACATTCTCTTTGTTAGAAATGTATAATTATCTTTAAATGCAAATATTAAAAGTTTATTGATCTGGTTTATGACTTTGCCCATTCGTCAATGTAAAAATAATATTAACAACGAATCTATAAAGCATCTACACTGGAGAAACCCTTACAAAGCCATGGCTCAGGAGATATTTACTGCAAAGTAACAAAACATAACCAGTTTTACTTGAATGAAACTGTTTACAGGGAAAGAAATTAACTGAAAAATGATGAAAATAACAATGATAGTGAAAACAAACAAGCTAAAGGAGAATGAAAATAGCGACGATGAAGGACGAGCTGGAGGATGTAGAAGAAGACGAAGTTACCAGCGGTGCATAATAATGAAACTGGTTGTTGGTGTTGATAAAGAAGAACCCTACAGATTATTGAAGGAGAAGAACAGGGGCTGCAGAACAATGAAACTGGTTGTTGGTTTTGATAAAGAAGAACCCTACAGATTATTGAAGGAGAAGCACAGGGGCTGCAGAACAATGAAACTGGTTGTTGGTGTGATAAAGAAGAACCCTACAGATTATTGAAGGAGAAGCACAGGGGCTGCAGAACAATGAAACTAGTTGTTGGTGTTGATAAAGAAGAACGCTACAGATTATTGAAGGAGAAGAACAGGGGCTGCAGAACAATGAAACTGGTTGTTGGTGTTGATAAAGAAGAACTCTACAGATTATTGAAGGAGAAGCACAATGAAACTAGTTGTTTGTGTTGATAAAGAAGAACGCTACAGATTATTGAAGGAGAACAACAGGGGCTGCAGAAGAATACGTGATGTAGAATTATTTCATAATAAAAATACTTTCATCGTGAAAACAAATGAGTTAAAGATTGAGTTCGTGAAAACCGAAGAGTTAAAGATTGAGTTGGGTGGCTACAGAGACGATCATTGCTGGCCAGACAACCATGACCAGAGCGATAAGAGGGGTTAACTTTGGGAAGATAGAAAATAACTACAACCAATATATCCATATAAAAGGCCATAGAAAATCACTAGTCTGATTAAGCTCTGCATATCCATACAGTTTGTTTTAGCTTTCGGGATTTACCGCCCTTTTGTCGGCTCTACTTTGTTACCAAAATTTAAAGAATTGATTCGATTGACTCAGGGATTCTTTTTTTAAGCTTACTTAACTGTAAATAATCTCAGTGTAGAATCTTAATTAACTATTAAGTTTAACAAACAACAATATTAGATATTCCATATAAAAAATTAAATATTTTATAAGCGAATTTATGTTTGTTTGTTTTTGGAGGGAGGGGGTAAATCTTTCGAATAAGATAACTTGCCCTCTGTCGTTCGTATTTTGAAATTGCAAATCATTTTAAGCAACGAGTGGTACTTATCTTGTGCCTATTTTGTATTTGTTTGTTATTAAACGCAAAGCTGCACAATAGGCTATCTGTGCTGAGCCCCTCACGATTATCGAAACCCGGTTTTAGTGGTGTGAGGTCATATTGTAAAGTATGTTTTTTTTTCATTGTTTCGTTTATTATGAAATTTCATATTCAAAAAATAATTACACTAATACATGTATCTCGGGTATAACATTATACAATCTATCCTCATTAATCATGGCACGTTATACATTCTTTCCTTAAGAAACTTCGTATTAAGATGACACTTGACACTTATTATATCAGGAACATATACACGTTGTCGGCCACTTACCTAACAGACTGCTGAGAAATGACTACAAAATTATTGTCTGGGTCTTAAGATGGCTTATTGTAGAAACCGAAACTTTGTCGGTTCTAGAAGCTGTATTAATATGATTCAGAACTTCAATTGGTTAGAAAGAACAAACGATAAATACGTAACTTTTAGCTTTTGATAACATGACATTAACCGATTTCGTTATCCAAGTTGTAACAAAACGACTGATGTCGCCGCATATCCAAATCCTTCTTTTTGTTTAGAGCTGTGATAGTAGGTTTTCATTGAAAGCTATTACTCAGTTAACCATTAACATAGTCTTTGGTAACAGGAGAAAACAGCATTGAGCATATAAATTGCAATGCGAGTATTCAGTACTTATTTATTAACTGCGAGTATTCAGTATATATTTATTAACTCCTTATAACGTGGGTGTTTATGTGTATTTTGTTTTAGCGCAAAACTACACGATGGGTTATTTCCGCTCGGTCTACCACTGGGAATCGAACTCCAGATTTTAGTGTTGTAAATCAGTAAATCTACCGCTGACCAATAGGGGGAGAATTCCTTATAATAATCCTTTATTTGGCAAATATCAAACTTAATTGTTATTTTTACATAATTTCTTATATACTTCCCGACATCAGAAAAACTATTCATTAGAATGTACTCTAAAAGTTTTCATATTTTTAAATGTTTTTTTTAAATCATTATTATCATTAATAAAGCCCTTTCTCAAGGCGACCAAAACAGTATGAGGAAATAGAAATTAAAATAGCCCATTAAAATCATCAGCACATCGAAAAGGATTTTCTAACGAATCGTGGCTTTACATTCATAACTTAGCTTTTATTATGAATGCCAAATAAGCTGATTTGACGTATACGTAGCGCATTGAAAAAAAATAGCATTCATAGTTCTTGAAATATATATACATATATGTGTCCGTGTATGTGCATATATATATATATATATACTTATTTTAAACACTGTTGCTCTGAATTGTTAGATTATCCACAGTACTTATCTTACACAACGTTGTTATTATATGTTAGGACATATTACAGTTTGTGTAAAATGTTTTCTTATTTGTTAAGATATATATACTACTCACTTCAGTAGGTATTGTTATTATCAATTGGGATATATATATACATGTATAACACTAAGTTTCAACTTTAAAAGCTAGCTACACATTAGTTTAAAGATTCTAAGATCCGTCAGTTATTATTAACATCTAATGCGATTGGTATAGATTTAAAAGCTTTTACGTCAAATTAAGATAAACAGAGTTAAAAACTGCTGATGTTTACATGTTATATCTAAAACACTTTACACCACCTGTATAATATATCACAAAGAGAACAAAGTTTATCTGATGCCTTAGCATCAAAAAGGACATTTCGGAATGATGTTTTTGAAGGGCTTGTTATCTTATATTATTAAAGATCACTCATGCAAGAGCAAGTTTTCCATTAAGTTTTAAACGTTAAGCAATTGTAAGCTATGTAATGAGTTTGAACACTAGAAATTTTGTAATATCATAAAGTTTAGCAAATATAGCATCGTGGAAAAGCGCTAGCCATCGCAGATTGTATTAACTCTAGCAAATATACTTTAAGAGATGGTTTATAATCTTACTTCTAATTAAGTGACAGGCTTCAAATACGATTAGTACATTTTTCACTAAACAAAGATTGGCGTGTATCCTACAGAGGTTGAGTACGTTGTATTAAAACGATTTTGGACCTCAACCCCGTCTGTTTGGTCCATGTCACCACGTCAAGTCATGCTCTGTTTGACGACCGTGCACCTTGACTATAGCACTGTAGTGTAGTTTCTATTGCAAAAGTCTCCCTCTTAACGGTGTCATGTTCAAAGCAGACCCGAGCACCCTCAGGCTTTCCATACTCCGTCTAATGTACAAGGACGATGGATTCCAAACGCCCATTTCAACAGTATGGTTTTCACAGAAATCCATAGGTGCTATATCCGGCGAACTTGACCGGTATGTTTTCATATGAAATAAAATGAATACCCGTTTGATTCTCCAGCTGCTTGAGATATGAGACAGTTGAATGGAAGGTATGACTGGAATCCTTAGTCTATATCACGTTGGCTTCGCACGCAGACCATTCTTCATTATATTACGTACTGTTGCATGGGTCACGTAGGCGACTTTTGCACTGATATCTGTGTTCATTGAATCTCAGCTGCTACAAGACACAATAGTTTGCTTACAACAGTTGGTGTACGACTTATTGCAATTCTCTTTCTGGATAGTCTTGATTCCCAAGTTGATTCATAGTCCTTTATTTTTACAACAGCATAAAGTATGAGGGATATGCCCATCTTGGAAAATCGAAACCCTCGACCTAATCGCATCTTTAAGATCTGAGTGTATGAATGGTTTGCGTAGGAAAGGGCTGTCACATACCTTTCCCAAAAGCGATCAATTTTCAGTGGCATCACACTACCTACGCAAAGCAAAACAATGCCAAAATATAGTTCTGATACATACCGTTCCATCCCGACTGTATATCGGCTGTGAGTGTCACGTGACTTGCTGATTTAAATATTAAAAATTGTTTTGATATAACCTCCTCAATCCTGTACATCTTAATTAAAACAATTTAAACTGACCTGTGTTCTTAATTCTTACCCAGTACCATTTAAACACGGTTTGTTTTCTGTATCTTAATTAAAACAATTTAAGATGGCATGTATTCTTACTTTTAATCCAAAACATGTTAAAACTGGTTTGTTTCCCGATGGGTCAGTGGTAAGTTTACGGAATTTCAGTGCTAAAATCCGAGGTTCGATTTCCTACAGTGGACAGAACGCAGACAGCTCATTGTGTAGTTTTATGTTAAAAAAACAACAACATAAACCCACTTTGTTCCCGCATTTTAAGTAAAGCATTTAAACCTGGGTTGTATTCTACTTCATGACCAATCATTTTAAAGTTGAAGTGGGCTATGGATATGCGAATCCATCGTTCGCGCATCGTTACCTAAGCAAAAGCGTGCCCTTCATTTTGGAATCATGGATGCGTGACAAGGGTAACGGCCAAATCTCACTATTCGTTCAGACAGGAATAGCCCAAGATATTATCGTGAGCGCTGTTGACTAGCTGCTTTCCTTCTAATCTATCAGATCAAAATTGGAGATGGCTGTCGGAGAAAGCACTTGAGTAAACGTACACGAATATTCGAAAACAAACAAACAAAACCAGTCTTGTACTAAAACATAAACCAAATATTTAACAAATTGCGAATACAACTTTGCATTCAACACTTCCCCAAGTTTTCACTTTTAGCCCTTGAAAATAAGTTTTGTTTATTATCAGTATTTTTATGATCAGGATGTTTAAGAATTTAAAGTTATTATTTGTCTGTATCAACCTTATAATGGCAATCGGGATATTAAGAATTTAAAGCTATTACTTGTCTGTATTAATTTGTACTGAGGATTTGGGTATTAAAGGTTTAAGGTCGCTTGTCTATATCAACGTCCGTCTGACGATATTCAAATACACACTTTTAAAAGTTCAATAACGTATGTTACTGTTTTTTATGTTCTACACTTTTCCTTCGTTAGTTTGATTTTTTAGGTACCATATCATTCTACACACAAATGTTTGTTACAGTAACAATACTTGAATGTTACATTATTTTATGAATTTTATGCATGGTAAATTATCCTAGTGGAAACGATAGTCTATTGAGATGTAATATTAATATGCGATATTTTTCACAGCTACTTTCAAAATATACTATCAGCTTCAAGATTGTGAAGGCATTTCTTCATTGTTTTCCACTGATCAATATAGAGAACTTTAATTGTTATTTTGATTTTGGAAGATTGGACGATGTTGATTTTAAGATATTTTCTAGTATAAATAAGTACCTAATTTTATCTTAGCTTTTACAAAAATATAATCCAAAAATTAGTTACAAAAGGGCTCTTACAGGAAATTCTCAGTTACTTGGTGTTCCTAAATAGTTATTCCGGCGTAGATGTAGTTTTAGCGTTATGATGAGAACTTTTCTGAATGGTTTAGAAACTGTGCTGCTTAAACTAAAACTTCTTTATAATTTCGATGATTTTTTTTTCACAGCAACCAGCAAAATATACAAGAGAAGAAATAACTTAACCTTAAAATATGATTTTGCGTGTGTAACTTTCCGAAGCTAATAAAAAGAAATACCCGAAAAATTAATCTCCTCGTTTTAGCTATTTGTAACACTAGTTACATGTAGAAAATAAACAATTAAAATTCAACTATTAATTTGTAATATACGGCAGGAAACTTTATTCTCAGTACAGTACTTTGGGTAGAAAACATGTGAAATAAGATTTCAAGAGATCACTATTACAGTAACCAAATCTAAATATATTATACACCCATATAAGGAACAAGAAATATATGTTCTCACCGCCCTCTATAGTGATGTAGATTCAAGTGTTCTTTGGAAAACTGTTGTATTCAACTTGTTAATATAGCTTACTATTTTATTGATCAGATAAGAATATAACCGTTCATTTAACTGATTTTATCGGATGAATTTCTTGGTATGATAACTATATCTTTTTTTACATTTTAGCAATATACCAGCCGAGTTTGACGTGTAAACAAGAACTCTTATGACCATATAACAAATTAAGTTATTTCAAAAGGTCAGCATTGTCATCATATTTGCGAGATGAGAACATATCAAAGTTGAAAGATTGAAAGATTGCATTGAAAGATTATCCTCCTTTAAATAGATAACCAGTATCATACAAAGTGAAAATGGTATTTCTTATGTTGATTTAGTTCCAAAATAAGTTACTTCTTATTTTCATATATGTTATTACTTATCTATTATATTTCCATAAGACGACAGATAATATTTGTATTAGAGTTCATATAAAATAAAACGAAATACCATATATTCACAACAAGTAGTCGAAGTCAGTGTGAGTTTCATTTTTTGGCTTGACTTGTCCGGAGTTGCTGATAAAAAGTGGAATGCTCTAATATCAACGTAATTTACTTCTTTTGATAAATCAGTAGATTAGATCGGACTTCACGAATATTTTTCTTCAAAATCCACAGCGTAGGTAGCGAGGAAAGTTACAAATAATGTACTTTCTTCCTACTTGTAACATTGTCCTGATCTCATTAATCTGTTGCTCAGATCGTTCGAACAAAGACATATCTGTAGTGTTATGAAACTTCTATTCTGGCCAATATCAGTATTTCGATTTCGGTAGAGATAAAGAGGTTAAAAATTAGAACCGAAGAACGTGTGACATCCTCAGTTACTCAAGATAAAAATGGTAAAGTGCTCACTGGGAGAGTTCCTAGAATGCAGGCAGAATACGTAGAAAAACTATCAAATGATAACTGGCCGGATAAAAATGACATTAACTTTGATGAGACCATAGGTTCCAACATTCAATGAAGCTGACAGAACAATATAAAGAATCAGGAGCAATAAAACAACTGGTAATGGTGAAATTCCACAGAATTTCTAACTAATATTGGAAGTAAAGGTTCGTTAGCCGTAACATTGTTCTCGCACACGGGGAAGTATCTAGTGTTTATTCTAATACCAAAAGAATCCTAAGCAACCAATTTCCCAGATTATTGACGAAATAGTATTAGAACAAATGTATCTTTTAATGCTATTATATGGAGGAAAACAATTACGCCAATAATAGTTTGATTGATTTGTTGGTTTGAAATTAAGCACAAAGCTACACAATGGGCTATCTGTGCTCTGCCCACCACGGGTATCGAAACCCGGTTTCTAGCGTTGTAAGTCCGCAGAAATACCGCTGTGTCTTTGGGGGGCACCAATAATAGAAAACATCTGAATGTTGGTGAGATGGGTTTTAAATCTGGAAGGTGGGGTTGGAGGAGGTCAGATATGAAATGAGTTAATTAATAATTCTGGGTGAGAGAATTACACACACACACACAAAGCGATTTTAATACATCTTTCTTTGACCATCGAAGAACAGATCATCAATGTAATAATAAAAGATGGTATTCCAACATCTATTAGTTTCAAAACCTTACTGGAGCATAAAAAAAGAAAACAAAACCGTGAATAAGATCAAACATCAACTATTTGTTAGGTCAGTAAAGGAATAAGATAGAGTTGTATCTTGTCCCTAAACTCATTGAACCTAAACAGAAAATTTCGAATATAAGAAGCATTTAATGAGAATACCAGACTAAGAATAAATGGAATAAAGACAAATAACTAGAAATATGCAAACAATACTACAGAATGTCAAGAAGATTTACGTATTATATTTAACTCTCTAATTAATATATCTAAAAACCATGAGATGCCACTGAATACAAATGAAACTAGTTGTAATATTTAGTAAACGTTTCAGAAAGCAATGCATTATTCCAGTGGAAGGGACATCTGGAGCACGGAAAAAATATAAATACTTATGAACTTGAACAAAGGAAGAAGAAACATATTTAAAAGAGATAATACGAATCGACATGGGAAAAATTGAACTATGACCAGTCGTAAGATATTATTTCTCAGTAAGAAGAGAATTTTGAGATTCTACGTCTATTCAATAGCGTTTTAAGGATGTGAAAGCTGAATTCCAACTAAAGAATGTAAGAATCGGATTAACGCGCTTAAATTGTTCCGAGATAACTTAGATCAGTTAGAAGTAATTAAGAATCGTTTCTAGGAGGCAGACAACAACGACTTCTAAAAAACTAACCATGATATCAACTTCATAATTAAACCAAGAACTGCTTGTATGCATGAGGTTCGACTTCTATTCCATTATGTTTCTACATAAGTCACATAAACTGAAAGACATATAATATAAGTACAGTAAATCTAACTTCATTTGTTCTATGTCCTGAGAGAAAATAAAGACAAACTATGTCGAAGGTTGACTAACTGCCTTCTCTCTAGTCTATCAGTTCAAAATTAGAGACCGCTAGCGAAGATAGCCCTTGTGTAGTTTTCTTCCATAATTTTAAAAACAAACAAACTGATATACTTTTGCGCAAGGCTGTAAAATACGTTTTAAGGATCTCAGAGGCGATATTTCAGTTAAGTATTACATTTAAAAATAATTTATCCTTTTTGTAAGCAATTACTTTTAACTTTTCGTAGAGCATAAACAATAATACGTTAACAAGTTAAGCTTAATTTTCACATTCTATGCCTTCACATATCTCCGACAAGTAGAAAAATTAACGAATAAACTTCAAATTAGAACTCTATCAAGTCGTTTAGGAAGTACATTGTTAAGATTATTGTGTTTCGTGAAAGCATAAATTAGTCAAATGGCAAGTTTGTATTAATCAACTGTAACGCCATTACAAAATATTCAAGACACAAGTATTGAAGAATTTCAAACATGACATTATGACAATTCATTCGATCAGTTATATTTAATTTCGTTGTTTCAGAACTTATATTTGATAGATGTCTAGACAGGTGCACAAAAAATGAATCTGTATGAACAATACACGAAATATAAAATGAACTTAAACAACAAACAAAACAAAATAGGCAGGCTCCATTTTATAGTCGATGTATAATTCTTAACAGTAAACAAATTACCCTACCAGCTGGTTAAAACTGTCAGATCATTGTGTACTTAATCTTCGAAACACGACATAAAAAAGATCAAAATGGGAGCATTAAACTTTCAATAAGTAGACTAAGTATAGGCAGTTGAGACTTGAAACAGTATTAATAACATTCTCTTTAGGAAGCCAGTATTCTTTTAATGGTTCAGTTTTCTCCCTTGTTGTACAGCATGGTGGCACTCACTGACGCCACAGTATCTCGTGTTCACAGTCTATTAACAATTCATGTTTCTCTTCAGATACTCAAGCTAGGCAACGTACTTTGGTTGCTGTTTTTAACGGTCATTTTTTATTCTGTTTTTCATGAATGCTATATTAGCTCGAGATTTTACGAACTATATGCTGCCACTATTTAAAGGTAAACACATTACGTCAAAACAGAGATCGAGTTTCTCTTTATAACCACTATACACGATAAGTTGCTCACACTCGTTAAGTGAAGTTATTCTTTCTTGAGTAGAAACGAAAGCAAAGTATTGAGTACCAGAAAATACAGGAAAAAACTGGATTATTTTTTAAATATATGAACTATAAATAAAGTTTAGTGAGGTACCTAATGAACTGAACAATTAATTCAAAAATACAATAACAGTGACTTTTACTGTATTAAAGCTCTGATTTTAATAATTACAATATTTCGACTTATAGTAGAGTTATCATCAGGTAAGAGTTACATTCAAAAAGACAGTTGAATTCCAGAGAACGTTAGAGGTTCGTGATGGTGAGAACAAGATTGTAGGTGGCGTTAAATTAGTATGTTCTCGTTCAGGCGCACTAACCACTACATATACAAATATATTGTTTTAGTTGTTCTTTTAATCAAATTCAAACTGATGAATACTATAATGATCAGGAGTCGACGTTCTTTAGAATTAAAACACACATATGAAAAATTACCAATTCGTTCTCAAGCTTCTCTAAATTCCTTGGTTGTTTCCTCCCCACCCTAGTGACTCAGCGGTAAGTCTGAAAGCTTATAACCCTAAAATCCGAATTTCGATACCTGTGACTGGTACATCACACATAGATCATTATGTAATTTTTCGTTTAACTACAAACAAACAACTCTTAGTTGTCAACACTTTAATAGATACGCAGGTCTTGCTACACATGTCAAAGAATTGTATTTTCATTACAAAATCTTCTCTACAATAAATGTATTTTAATGCTGCATCAATGAATACGGTAATCTCAATACATGATATACCAAAATTGCTTAAACGAAGAGCAAACGTAAAACTGTGTATTAAGCAATGTGGGCAACATGAAACTGTTTAAGATTAGAAACAAACTGATAATAAATTTTCAAAACACATTTTTTTATATATGTTTAGCGTGCCGGTCAATAAGGGAATAAAATTACAAAATATGCTTCCATCCATTTTGCTGGGTTTTAATTTAAAGTTCAACAATATATTACAAAACAACGTAAACATAGGAAAATATTAAATTTGGTTAAATATTTTATGCCAAGCTACCTCTACATAGCAGTTCCTAATTGTACTGACATACAAGAGGGAATACAGCTATTTAGCAACACCCACCGCCAACTCTTGAGCTAGTCTTGTCAGATCGAATAATGAGACTTGACAGTTAATTGTTTTTTTTCTTAATCTTAACCTAACAATAAAAAGAAACACAAAATACAGAATGGTCCACATAGTGAAATAAATACAAATTCTACAATATAGTAATATAGAGAGTTTGTTTGTTTGTTTTTGAATTTCGCGCAAAGCTACACGAGGGATATCTGCGCTAGCCGTCCCTAATTTAGCAGTGTAAGACTAGAGGGAAGGCAGCTAGTCATCACCACCCACCGCCAACTCTTGGGCTATTCTTTTACCAACGAATAGTGGGATTGACCGTCACATTATAACGCCCCCACGGCTGAAAGGGCGAGCATGTTTGGTGGGACGGGATTCGAACCCACGACCCTGAGATTGCAAGTCGGGCCCTGACAGTTAATCTTATAGTGCATCCATAACCCCAAAGCGAGTGTTTGCGACAACAGGTCGCGAACCATGAATCCTCGAAATCATACTCAGGCTACGCTAGCTACTAGACCAAAATAATAAATGCGTGATGAGTTCCTAAACTGAGCTCTCTCCTAGTTTAACTGGTAAAATAGATTATTTTTATTTGGGTATTTCATGATGGTTATACCACAACATCCTAATATAATGGTGGCGTGGGTTGGCCCTGTGGTAGAGCTCTGGATTTCAGAGTAAGCTAGCTGGATTCGAATCCATGCAATACCAGAAAATATTCCTTGCACTTTAAGCTGTGGGTACATTAAAAATGTGGTAATCAATCCCTTAGCGTGGATGGTAGGTGGTATAGTCAATCAATAATATATCAGTAACATTGAAAATTGTTTAATTTTCAGAATCTAACTTTCATCATCATGCCATCGTACCAATAAATGTATCAAGTACACACCTATCTAATTTCAACATAAAATTTGTCTAGAATGGTGATAAAATTTTCGACGTTGTTAGTAAATTAACTTGTTTTCACTTGCTGCAAAAAACTGTTGTTTGCAAAGTTCTGTTGCCTAAACGACTCTGCAGCTCTTCATCTGTGAGTAATGGAAACATTACACAAAATGTCCGCATTCATTTTGTAATTAGGCCTAAAGTAATTAGCGAATTCTCACTATGCTGCAACAAATTGTCATCTGTAGAGCTGTGCAGCGAGTTATGCACGCATGGCAACGACTTTGACAACCGGGCAACATTGATACGATTTGTTGACTAGCCTTAGCCATGAGGTAGCGGTCAGGCAAGCAAAAACTCGGAAAAATCACAGCCAACTCTTGAGTTAGCCACTTTTTCATTTTACACGTAACTGGAGAGTAGGACAACCCAACGGGTGGGGATCTGTAGATCCAATACCCATAATTTTGATGTGGGAGGAAATATGGAGTACCCTGAGAAAAACCCACTATCACTACCCGGACGCCGAATAATCTATCTGAATAGTGCCTGAACTGTGGTGCTGAAACGAAACAAAGATCTTATATGATTAGTATATTACATGTTGCACATATGATAAGGAGATGAGTGGGTGCGCCATGATGCAACGGTTGCAGCTAGTATAGGGAATTGCATGGTTAGAGTGTTACGATTGGTTACTACGCGATAGTATTTTTTAGCAAGTTTACGTATTTGCGTTTTAACTTTAGGAACTACATCTAGTGAGTCTAAATAACAGGGTGTTGTGTACCTGGGTAGGCGAAAGGCTGTTCGGATAGCTATGTATTGGAGGGTTATTCTTCAAGCAACATTTAAAATGTTTCATACAACGTGGTGCGATCTCGACCAACCACGGCAAAGAATTCATGCTAGAGGGTAGAACATAATTTACAGAATATTTCAATTGCAGATTTGGAATTTTATGTAAACAACACTAAATATTATACATTTTGAATATTAACTAAAACCAACGCCTGATCAAAAAAGTTTGGTAAACAACGTTGTAAAAACTGATGAAACTAACGCTTTCGAAGTCGTTAAGGTTTCATCTTCCTTTTTTCTGTGTGATTTATAGCTGAGATATTAGCAGAACTATATTTCTGTTATTATGTTTTGGTAAAAGCCAAAATCACTGTATTAAAATAATTGACCAATTTTTACTGTTTTCTCAGTTAATGTCTTTTTTTTACTGAGTTTCAGATATTACTAACTAACCCTTATGTGTTTTTATTTTATATTCTAGTAGTTAAAATACATAAAACTCTAACGTTTTTACGTGTAATCATTTGCTATCATCAAGTGAGTTAAGACTACCTTCTTATATATATGTATGTATATACCTTTGATATATTGTACTTTTATATTTCAAAAGTAAACAGGTATAGATTTTATTAAAATGATGTAAGAAACCATAAAGTATAACTATTTTCTTTAATAAGGTAGAGTGTATGATTACAAATGTATAAATATAATTACTTATCGACGTGTTCCTTTACCTTAAGAATAATAAAGTTTCTAGCCTTTAAAAAAGTCAAGGTGACCGTTTCGGATAACGAAAATCAAACACTGTTCTATCTTGCTAAAAACCTACATATGTTTCAATATTTGGTGAACCTATACCATTATATCACATTACATTGTCCCCTCACCATCAGATCACACTACATCACCCCAAACCATTAGATCACACCACATCAGATCTTGTTAAAATAGAAGAGGGAGAGGTAGAATAAAACAATTATTGAATGGGGATTTCGGCCAAAAGATCACTTGTTACCCTCATAACCAGTCAATAATTGTTCAATGTTTACTCTTTGAGAGCCCGGCATGGCCACATAGTTAGGGCACTCGACTCACAACCTGTGAGTCGCGAGTTTAAATCCCAACACCGAACACACTCGTCCTTACAGCCGTAGGGGCATTACAATGTAGCGGTTAATCCTACCATTCGTTGGTAAAATAGTAGCTCAAGAGTTGGCGAGGGGTGATGTTGACTAGTTGCCTTTCCTCTAATCTATCACTTCTAAATTAGGGATGACTAACGTAGGTAAACCTTTAGTAACTTCGCACAAAATTCAACAAACAAACAAACAAAACCCTAAATCCACGCTGAGTGCTATTCAAAACTATATTATATTCAAAATTTATTTTCTTTTTTTACCTGTTTGTACTTCCTTCCTCTCTATCTTAGTGAATTTATATTTTCATTGAGTAAAATCCAAATGCCAAACTAACTTTTTTTTGTGGGATGTTTGAGTATGCTATACATTTCTGCAGATACTTTTCTCATGAACGTTTTTTCTCCCTATTTTACATTAGGAATGTAATTTAAACGTATCTAAGAACTTAAAAAGACAGATCTAAAGAGAAATTTGTAGGTTTAGGTTTGATTATAATTGCAAAATAACTATTATGTATATTTTTATTATCTCCAGAAAATGTATACATAGGATATGTGCAATGATAGTTAAAAGCAAATTTATTTTTTTGGAATTGTTTTTCAAACCTTCGAACTACTCTTTCTAGGAAAAATTCTAAATCTTTCGTTCACAAGGAGTATTTCGTCACCGTCTAGACACAAGCAAGAGTAACTTTCGATCTCTGAATCGACATATTTTGGCGCCGACTCTTTACAACTGATAAAAGAAACAACAAAAAAGACACACTAGTCTTGTTGTGTGGAACTGCGTTATACGTCAGATAATATTCGTAGTAATATAATTTGCTTTGACAGAATTTGAAAGATTTAACATGTGATTTTGCACCTCGTAACAAATCCCATACAATAAATATACAGCAACTGTAATTTCACGTTTCACCAGCTATATGTTAGCTCAATTTAATCTAAGGAAAAGCAACGGGGAGATGTTTATATTATATGTCAGATTAATAAACACTGCTGCTATTGTTCTTGAGACCGGACATGGTCCTGTAGTTCAAGCTTTGTGTCCCGTTGCCGAAAAAAATCGCTCTGCTCTTTGGGCTAAATAGTATAGTAGTCAAATGGTTAAATATGGGTGTTTTTATGTAGCTGCCTTCCCTTTAGCCTATCATTTCAAAATTAAGGACGGCTGGTATAGATAACTTTGGTATAGCTTTATCAGGATATCCAAATCAAACTCTTCTTTTCTTCTTTTGCGCTTTTCTGCTGTTTGAGTTTAATATTTTACGATCATATTTTTGAGTTTAAACATGTAAATGCAAAACAATATAATTAGTACAAGATATATTTCTTAAACTGCAGAAAAGAGTAGCTAAATACAGTAACTAGTGTATTTTTCAGACAGTTTTACGGAATGTCAGTTTCTATGTAAACGACATGAATTTCCACTAAATAAACAATATTCGCTTTACATATATAATTCATGTGCGTGTGTTTAGTTTAGAACAAAGCTATACTATGGGCTATGTGCGCTCTGTCCACCAAGGAGAATCGAACACCGGATTATTATTATTGCAAGTCTCTAAATTGACCACTGATTCACTGTGGTATTGCAGTTAATAAAAACAAATATTACGAAGGGATGTTTAAGGGAGAAAAAATAAGATCCAGTTTATTAGGGAATATTTGAAAATACTAAGTTGCTAGCTATGATTTGTGGGTGAAAATTTAATATCAGCACATTTGAAGAATAGAGTTTAAAAGAATTTAAGTTTCCTAGTGCAAATCTTGCTACCTTTAAGCCAAGCGACATACACAAAAATTAATAATTATGATTTTATGTACTATACTTCTTACAAAACTATGCGGAACAATAGGGCGTAATTTTCAAAAGTTTGAAATCTATTTAAGATAGTGAGAAGAATTTTGGTGAATTCATATTTTATGTAAAAATTCAGTTTTCTATCGTCATGGCACTATAAAAAACGTATATTTTGACAATTTTGGAATTTATTTAACATACATCTGACGCTTCTTAGCACCGTTCAATTTAACTACAACCATTTATATTTCATCCAATATACGTCTTGGCACATTTCAGTAAATATAATACAATTTCGACAATTTTTAAATTTGATATGATTTGTATGTCGCTCAGACGGGGTTCTCGCCTTGATTTGTTTTGTTTTGTTTGTTGTTTCAGCAAATAAGCGTTTTGTTTTGCTAAGATCTCACCTGAAACCAAAACTTAGCATAAGGACCAATATTTCGTAATCCGTTAAATAAGAAAGGATTCAATATTCCTCAATATTCCATCAAGATCTTTAGAAAATAATTTTTGAGTAAAAAAAAAAAAAAGAGAGAATGCGTATTCAGAAACTAGTGAAAAATATATTTCACTTCATAGTTCAGAGTTATGATAATTTATTTTATCTAATATATTAAACTTTCAATGAGTTTAAGTATTATTGTCCCCCTGTGAGACACCGGTCTTACAATACTAGCATATATGGTTCGATTCCACGCGGTTGAAACAGCAGATAGGCCAATATCCCGTTACTTTAAACAAATCAACCATATTTTTAAATATTGTTGCATTCCATGATAATTCTTTAAATAAGTTTATAGAATGAAAAACTATTAATTTATCGAATAATGCTTAGAAAATACTAAAACAAAATACACATTATAAAATTAAATGAAATATTGATAAGTAATACAAATTTGACTTACCAAATAATAAAATGAGCAAGTCGGAAATAGCTAGAGAAAACAGGTAGTAGTTGGTTGGTGTCTGAAAGTGGGAGTTTCTGGTGATAACCAAACACACGATTACATTTCCAATAATTCCACTGACAAAAATCAGCCCGTATACAACTGTAATGGGCACCACCACTACTAACGTTATTTGTTGAGGTCCCATGTTAACTTCAAGATACTCTTCTTCAGTCATGTTTATGTGAGGCAATAAAACTGGACTCTCCATTATTAAAACACCATCCGCCGATCTCAAATACAATCACAACAGCAACAACTTCTAAAGGTGGTTTCTAAGTGCAACAGTAATGCTATTTTTCTATTTTAGTCAATCTTCGAAGGAAAACACTGCCAGGATACGAAGTCAACTTCAGATGGAATATTCTTTCTTGTCACTGTGCTCAAAGTTAGCCCTATAAATCACACAGAAATTAAGAAATAAAAAAACGTCAGTGAAATAAAAAGTTTATGTTTAAACATAAAATATTATAACGTATAAGCGTCGCTAACTTACAGAATATAAACATAAAAAACATTATATAATAAAGCATTTTTAATATATCATTTTCTAATTCATCTTTGAATGAGAGACTTGAAAGAAATGGTGATGAAACACACATTTGACTGGTGACTTCTCTGTAATACGCAGTTAATACAAATCTCCAATTAAGTAGAATCTTCTCTGCCCTAACTTCTTTTTTAAAAAGACAACATATGCTTGCCTTAAAGAGCTGAATAACTTAAAACTATTGTAAATACTTTGAGATTATGGTGGTAAAACGCTATTACGTAATAATATAATGAATAGAATATTGAATAATCTGGGTTGTTTTGGGCTATTCTTTGACAATCTCAGTATAATAAATAGAAGTTTTGAATTATTTGGATTTTAGTTTACGTGTTAAGATAAACTGGTTAAGAATAACCTCTAACAGTTTTGAAGAACGTTTCGTAAATTTTCAAGGTATTCTTAATGGAGTAACCTCAAACTTAAGGACAAAGTTGTATACAGGTCACAACATTTAAACACACATTTGTGTGAAAGAGGTTTATAATTTCAGTTAATTGTACTCTAAACATCAGAGAACGTGATTGACTGACTTCACACATGCAATTGTGCAATATATATATTGATCAGAAGTTATTTGGATCAATAATGTGATCACTTGATAGGTTTTATCTGTAAATATCGACCAGGATTATTTGTTTTTACATAGTTTCCGGCTTGAAATTCTTTTCAAACACAAAAATGGAATCTCTAAAGATGAACGTGTGCTCATTGGTTATCGGTATTTTCCCCTCAATATCTTAAGGCTTACTTTAGCAATATCAGTAATAGGTGGCTGAAGAAAAGATGAAAAGAGGACATAAATATCACAGCCATAAGAAAGCCCAACAAGATTACTACCGTATTCGACATACTCTACTTTATCTTGATACTTGATTTAGCAACACCGATGCTAAATTACTGCAGACAATTGAAAAGATTGTATAAATATCACAGCCATAAGAAATCCCAACAAGATTACTACCGTATTCGACATACTCTACTTTATCTTGATACTTGATTTAGCAACACCGATGCTAAATTACTGCAGACAATTGAAAAGATTGCATAAATATCACAGCCATAAGAAATCCCAACAAGATTACTACCGTATTCGACATACTCTACTTTATCTTGATACTTTATTTAGCAACACCAATGCTAAATTACTGCAGACAATTGAAAAGATTGCATAAATATCACAGTTATAAGAGAACGCGAACAATATTCCTGACATATTCTGGATAGTTGACTTCGTTTATTGTAATTTCTCCAGCAAGATTTACGTATTGCAGAAACCTTTGAATTGCACAGTCTTAAAACAGGTGTTAAACACATCAAAAGCTTAGAAACTATTATCTTGCCAGGGAAATAAGTGGAAGAACAAATAAGTGAACAAACTGTACAAATATTGTACGAACAAATACATACGGTTTTAATTTGATAATGAAACTTATGAAACTGTCTCAAACTAACATATATCATAGATATACTATAAGCTAGCAAGAGCATTTACTGGGAAATCATTGATGGATATGTCATTTGTCTTTGTGAAACGACATTCGTAGCTATCGTCATTTACACGTGTTTCGTGATAGTCGTTCCTTACTTAACACTTTCGTGAGGAACGAGATCTATAACAATGGTTCAGTAAAAGAGCATAATATTACCATACAGACGCCTTATACTGCTATTGTGGTAATGGATGTATTACTATTTTACATAAAACACTATCAAGAAGTGCGTTTTCGTAATCAGTAATTATGGAAAAATAGGTCCTTATTACTAATATATTAATGTTATTTTCTGTAAAAAAATTTAGGGACTGGATTTTCTTTATTTTATAAAATCCACTTTTTATAATATATGTAACTGTAATGTAAAAAGTTTCTAGCCTGTAAAAATTATATATTCTGTATTTTTACAGCATTTGTTGGAGTAAAAACTACTTAACTGAACCATTATATGCTTCAATAGCTAATAAAGTATGTAAATCTACTCTACTTACAGAACTATGTAAGTCTACTCTACTTACAGAACTATGTAAGTTTACTCTACTTACAGAACTATGTAAGTCTACTCTACTTACAGAACTATGTAAGTCTACTCTACTTACAGAACTATGTAAGTCTACTCTACTTACAGAACTATGTAAGTTTACTCTACTTACAGAACTATGTAAGACTACTCTACTTACAGAACTATGTGAGTTTATTCTACTTACAGAACTATGTAAGTCTACTCTACTTACAGAACTATATAAGTCTATTCTACTTACAGAACTATGTAAGTCTACTCTACTTACAGGACTATGTAAGTCTACTCTACTTATAGAACTATGTAAGTATACTCTACGTACAGAACTATGTAAGTTTACTCTACTTATAGAACTTTGTAAGTCTACTCTACGTACAGAACTATGTAAGTTTACTCTACTTACAGAACTATGTAAGTCTACTCTACTTAAAGAACTATGTAAATTTACTCTACTTTCAGAACTATGTAAGGCTACTCTACTTACAGAACTTCCAATATGGACAATGATGGACTTTGTTACTAAGTAAATATCCTTGTCTCCTGTAATGATAGAAACATACTACATTTGGAGGTATTCTTAATTTAATAGAGTTCATTCTTTCATAAGTCATATAATTTACGTCATGTTCATCATGTATATACATAGATATCTCTATGTTTCTTATTTACTAAAGTTCTCAAAAATAGATGCGCACAAAACTCTTAACGAACAGTAATCCCGCTTAACACTCTACCTCTTTGGTGAAAGATCTTTGAGAATCGGCCGTCTCTTTTTCTCTCCAAGTAACATCTACAAAAGGACGCACAATTTTTCAAAGCTAAGAGAACGTTATAATTTCACGTTCTTAGAACAGTTTGGCTGAACTTACCAATCGAATATCTTTATATAGCATATCTTATACCTTAATAAAGTTTTCAAATCCATTCCGTATACTTGTTAACAACAATGCTTTTCTATAATAAATCTGAACTTTCACATTTGATGCGGTTAACAGTTGCTAGCAAGAATTCTGGAAACAAATAGTTTAATTTTGATAACACACAGAAGCGATAATAAGGGAAGGATAATTTCTCTGAAAGCATATTCTACTCTTCTCTTCTTTCTTAGTCATTCTGGAGCATCAGCTTGCTAACAATCGACGCAGCCTAGACCTGAGTTGTTTTCCTTATTTATCGGCTTGACTGAGTGACTGTTCCTAACCACTGACTGTTTCGTACTGCGTGGGTTTGGTTAGCCTTTCGTATATGGCTATCTGCCAAACGTTTCTTCTCGACGTCATCTATTAAAACTCGGACGCACTGTTAGCCTTATAAATGGGCCTTTATTTACGTAATCCTCCAATTACCAGCCGCGCATGGCTAACATGATTTATGTATGTTTTTCCCTCGATTGTTTTAAATAATATATCTAGTGCGTGTGAAAAAATAACTGATGAGCAATTTCAATCGGTTAATATAAGCTCCTGGACCAAGCTATACTCATGTTATCAAAGAATGCAACCTAGACGTTATGTACGAAATGCACCCATGTTCGTAAACAGAGTTAATTCGTGCTTTGCTTATTCATGAATGTTCAACACTATATGTGTGTGTCTGTATAAATAATAGAAAGAAAACAAGTTTGTGTTATTTCTCATTGATATTATTGGATTTCCTCTTACATAGGTATAAGTCCAAAATAAATGAATTTTGAAGTAACTAAACACAGAAAAAACTATATGGTAAGAAGTGATCTATGAAGTAATATATGATTTGACTAAATAAAAATAATGATTTTAAAGAAGGAATCTTTAAAGTATATAAACTCTTGAAAAGAAATATTCCTCTAAATAAAAGAATTTTAAAGTATCTAGAGTCAAAGAAAGCAAAAATGAGTAATTAAGAAATTAACCTTAAATCAAATATAGTCTTGAGAAAACACGTGAGCTTTGCAGCGTTTACAGTGTATAGGTCACAACAGTACGTCCAATCGAGGATCCTCTTTAGTATATGAGAAGTTTTGATGACATTAGTGCACTGTGGCATAGCTAAAATATAGGCATAGGGACTTCTCGTCTACCACACCATAGTTTTTCAACTTTTTAGAACTGTCTTCCTAAAATCAACCTTATACTTCTCAGCAGCGCTTAGCACTTTTTAAACTGTACCATAATTTATCAACCGTGTTTAGTTGTCTTCCTAATATCAGCCTTATACTTCTCGGCAGCGCTTAGAACTTTTTCTGTTATACTATAATCTATTCATCCTGTTTAACTGTCTTCCTAATATCAGCCTTATACTTCTCGGCAGCGCTTTGAATCGTTTCTGTTATATTATAATCTATCCACCCTGTTTAACTGTCTTCCTAATATCAATCTTATAATTATCAGAAACGTTTAGTACTTTTTCTACTACATCATCATTTATCCAACCTGCTTAGTTACCTTCCTAATAATAATCTCACACATCTTAATAGTGTTTTGTTCCACTTCGACCACACCTTATGTTCAGTTTTCCCATCATACCATACAGTTCTGTGTAGTATTTAACAAAGTTCTTATGGTCCTAATCGAAGCTACTTCTAAACCAGATTTAACAATTAACACTTTGCTCTTCACGAAGTTACTAAAACTAAGTATAAAACTTCATCTATTACTGGATTTACCATTGTCACCTAGTTATACCAGTTTTCCATCCCTGACAAGTAACCTTGGAGAAGGACAAACAGTGGTTAACTGTATGTTTTAGGTATAGTGTATTAGTTGTCTTTCACTCACTACATTTATGTAGGTTTGAACTATATGTAGAATCGATATTATTAATTTAATATTATTAAATATTTAGCAGATAAGATGTTTAATATAATAAATATGAATTTCAATGTGTAACTTGATCCACCACTTGGCACTGAGTAATATCAGCTTTTGGGAATTCCATTTCTCCTCAGCAACTCTGGACAGTAGGAAATAGAAAAATCGGGACTAGACTTCTTATAATGGTGAAATTATTATGTATTATAGTGATAGTTTTCTGCGTACTGTAAACATTCAACTTCCTACAGTAATCAGTTCTTTAGCTAAAACACTATTGGTAGTGGAAAAAAGGATTTTAAGGCCTAAGTACGTATTCTTGTATTATTACAGTAGACCATGAACATCCTCCATATTTAGCTCTATAATAGGCTGTTAATTATTGTCATATTGTAATTTTATTAACTAAATTAAAAATTATTCATTGTTCAATACAAGAAAAAGTACAATTCTGTGTTAAAGCTCTCAGTACTAAAAGTGTAGTTAGTTTTATAATAGTTTCACAATTTTTTTTTTACAGCTATGGATTTAATGTTATATATCAGAGAAATTATGTCGCTCGTATACTTTACAAGCTGCAGTGTATAACTTCCACCATTCTTTCTGAATCTACAGAATTAAAACTGCTTTCATTCTCATAAAGGTGAAATATGTTAATACAAATGACCATTGCTACACATCTGATCTGAGTTACATCTAAACTTTTCACGTTTTTAGACTTATGTATATTTCTAAGATTATCCACAAACGATAAACTTTGAAGTATATCAATTCCTATTATTTAATTAATTGTATTGCTGATCGAACAATCGGCAACTAACTAATCTTTTATCTATAATTAATAGTAAACTTTCAAAGAAGTTACTTTTGTTTGTTCTTTGCAGTTTCAAGTTAGAGAAGTCAATATAATAAAATGCTTAATGAAGAAATCATTTCAAATAGAATGTTCATTATCTACATTTCAATAATTTTTTAATGGAAAATCAATGCTAAATTTTTTATAAGATAATTTATAATATACTAGAAATATACTTGATGTTCTTGGGTACATAAATATAATATAACTAAGTCAATTTGGATAAATTCACGAATTATATAACAACTTAAACCGTTTTGTTACATTAGGAGTTAATTTGTACAAATTAATATATCAGTAGAGCTTCTTTGTCTTAACTCCTGTGATGATGATTTTTAGTTATAGAGTAGAAATTCTAACATAATACCATAATATGTCGTATTCGACTTGATAAATTTGAAGGAATTAGCATAAAAACTTGTTTTTATTAAAATTACTTATGTGTGTATGCATTAAACATTTAACTAGGACTTCAACATGTGGTAACGAACGTAATGTAAGTGCTCATAAACTTTGACTCTTGAAAGGTCTATGTCTGTCATGTGATTGAAGTCGCTGTGCATGCGCATTTAGTAACGATGAACGGTTAACATGCCATTAATGAAAAACAAATTAACTCGAAGTACGCGTAAAAACGTTCATAAATAATTCTGTGCAAATAAACAGTTACTTAAAGTAACGAAATTATCTTATTCTCTATTCTACATTTGAACTTACTGACTTTTCAATATGCAAAGTTTCTGACCAATAACTGGGTTAACACAATAATAGTGTTTGAGTTTGCAACCGAAACGACAGTCAAAACATTAAATATTTCTAAAAAAGGTATACAGTTTTCAATTCATTTCAGATTCTTTAATAAAGCTTAGCGATATAATGAACTTGGAGCTTATACTTTGAGTGTAAAAGTTTATTATATTTTACCGAACCCAACTACAGATTTGTCAGTTGATTATAGAACATAGAAATTAAATCAAGTCATAAGGATTTTCGTAAAAAGTAAGAAAAGATGTCGCCGGGTTATATAGCGGGTTACGCCAGCTACTTAATACAATAAAATTGAATGCAAACAAATGACATATAACCTACAGACAAGTGATTATCAACTACAATTAATTCAATTATGTAATCATTATTCGATGCCATGGACCATGTTATTGGCATCCCACCCTTTAATGTTATCATATGAAAGATCCAACTTGACTCCGTCATCATTCATAGGTAATAATCTACGTCAATAGCCAATTAGTATCAAGTTGATAAAGTACGCCCCCACTTCATTCTAGTAGTTTTTGTCTATACGTCTATATTCAATATGTAAATTTGACATCAACATTTCCCATACATAACATGTTTTACGGTTTTCACCAGGTTTTAGTGTTCACTAAAGGAATGTTATAATTACTAGAGTATTTACGGTTTTGATATTTTTACGCTTATGACTAATTAGTAAGAAATGCTCATCAAAACTATTATATATAAACTGTATGTATCACAACCAATAATTAACCTTTAAATTAATTAAGCCAACTTTATGCAAAACTGGTTAGAAGCCCTTAATATCATAAACCAAAAAACTCAAATCAACACTAACTAATATCCTTTGGATCATCATTTGGGTCCCCTTGTTATTAACGATATTTTCACTCATAATTCCTATAATATTTGGCCCCCCAGTGGCACAGCGGAATGTCTGCGGACTTACAACGCTAGAAACCGGGTTTCGATACCCGTGGTGGGC
>NW_013670581.1:27158-28230 GCF_000517525.1 Limulus polyphemus | reverse complement strand
GTGGTGGGCAGAGCACAGATAGCTCTTGTGTAACTTTGTGCATAATTAAAAACAAACAAACAATCCTATAATATCCCACGATATTCAACGTGGGATAGAAGCTGGTTAATCATTTGGGTCCCCTTGTTATTAACGATATTTTCACTCATAATTCCTATAATATCCCACGATGTTCAACCAGCTTAGAAGATGGTTAATCATTTGGGTCCCTTTGTTATTAACGATATTTTCACTCATAATTCCTATAATATCCCACGATGTTCAGCCAGCTTAGAAGCTGGTTAATCTAAAATTTATATATTCGGAACCACAATGAAGCCGTTTTAAATCAATAGCTCATTGACTTACAATTGAAGTAGTGAGGAAATCGATTTATTGGTTATTGGAACAGCATTTTTTGTACCTTAAAATAACAAAAATCCAGAGCTCAAGTCATGTGATTTCATAGAAACGACAGGTGTTAAATATGTATTTTTGGTCATCAGTATACTAAACTAACAATGCAAAATAACATTATATTATTATACATAAAATTTTAATCAATACATTATTCAAAATTATTATAAACACTAGCAGACGTACCCCTTCAACACACAAAGAAACATTAGGGTCCCCAGGGAGTGATATAGGTGGTCATATCAGAACGGAGACCCCTGCTCCTATGTCACTCCTCTGGGTTGCCTTTAAAATTTGGTAGAGATCACTAGAGTAGTACGTGGAACACATTGGGGGGGGGGGTGAGATAGAGGGATCAGATACGAAAGCTGTCCCTCCCCTAGTAGTTCTAATGATAAGTTTAACGTTAGATACGGAAGACGGACATCCAGACAGACAGTGCCCCACCCGGGGAGTGACGTGGGAGGTTAGACCTAATGTCGACTCCTGTTACACACCATAGGGTCACTATAAGTGCATGCCAAGTTTAGTTGAGATCAGTCAAAAAGGATAGGTGTAAAAAGTGTACATACAAGTAAAATTTCTGCTTTATATATATATATACATATATTATAACCATTATTGCTTAACTAAAGCAACAAAAGTTAATTTGAAAGTAACCTAGAACGTTATTATT
>NW_013670581.1:19037-26256 GCF_000517525.1 Limulus polyphemus | reverse complement strand
AGCTGGTAGAAAATTGTTAACAGAGAGGATTTCTAAAAAGAAAAAAAAAAATTTCATCGCAAATATTGCTGAGTAATGAAAATCAAAGAAATAAATAGTTATACATGAAATATTCATATCATCAAACATGTTAGTTTTAAAGTTCGCAGTTCACTCTAGTTTGAATTACTAAATTTTTCAGAGATTTTATATTTTCTTTCCCTGACGGTTCTAGCTTTGGTTGGCGCCAGAAGGCTGTTTGTTCTGCTCTGCGTATGAATTGAAACCCTACTGGGCAGATTTTGATTAAACATGTCTAGATGCAGACTGTTTTAAAGGTAAAGTGTTACACATAGAAATGAACTCTGCGCTTACTCAGTTTAAAAAGGTGTCTAAACATGGAATAGGTTTGGTAGCATTAATGAGTGTAAATATCATCGAAATAACTTTTTCTAGCAACTAAATAGTTAAAGCTTATTCAGAACTAGTTATTTAAGAACCCCCTTTTTTTTGACAAAACGCACGTCTAAAAACTAACTGAAAACTAGATAACTTTTCCTCTGTAAACTAAATATTTTATGCTCATGCAGACACAAGACAGATAAAAAATGTCATGGTATCAAATTTATGACATATAAAAAGGCAAGCAAAAAATATCAGATACTTAGAATATTGGCCAATGTGACATAAAAGTTATTCGTTTTTATAATGTACAAAACAGAGAGCAAAGAGAACAACCTATTAAGTCAGCTTGATTACTTCGCTCAGACAGAAGAAAGATCGTAGTACCATAGGCCAGAAAAAAAAAGATTAGATTATTTTCCAAAGGAACAATAGAGATTAATACAACCATGGAAAAGAAGGAATACAATATGTTTTGAAGTACATTGACTGGGATTATTTTTTATACCCTTCAAAAACGATGACCCAGAATATATTCTAAAAGAATAAGTCTAGGTGTCATTTCCTCCAGTGATTAAAAGTGACTGAAACCAAAAAAAGATGTAGCCTATACCAACAGAGAGAAAGAAGAACAAGCATAACATTTGAGATGTGCTTAGTTAGACCATTTGTTAAACAGTATCGAAATATGTTCCAAAGGGAAGATTGAGTATTTTTTATAATATCAGAAAGAAATAAGACCAGAATACATTTCAAAACGACTTTTTTCAATACAATACTTGTCGTTGTTACAAAAAAAAAGGAACAGAATATGTTCCAAAAGGACAGTCGATGTTAATACGTTGAGAAATCAAAATGTCCTCCAGAAAAGGCAGATGAGGCTTGTTTAGAGTCTTAAAACGAAGACAGTATATTTAAAACTCTTGTTCCATTCTCACAGCAAGGAAGAAGAAGGAACACAATATTTTCGAGAAACGGTATCAGCTAGAATATAACCTTGGCTAGAAATAAGACCAGACTAGTTGTGGAGTAAAAGAAAACCAAGCTTGGCCACTATGTTTTGTGCCCTTTCAGAGAACTTCCTTAACCTAGATGATACATAACATCTTGCTGTCACATCCAGTAAAACTACCAAATTCAAAATACACGAAAAATATTCCCAGACCTTAACCATTCCATTCCACCACTGTGATCAACAACTGGCCATCAGTATTAGGTCCAGTATCATCATATGAATATGAGTACCTAATACGAGTATCACAATCGTAATGACTTTCTTCCTGGCACATTTCACCCTTCAGGTAACATCATGTCTAAAACATCATTGACAGACCAAGAAAGTGAAACAGACAGAGGCTTCGGTCCTGTGAAAATGAGAAGACAAGCAGAGGGACTGGAACAGTAAGAATTATTCTAGGACATTATGAGAGTTGTAATGATATTAATATCATCATATTTTGCTCTTCATAACTAGTAGAGAATATATATTTATTTGAAATATTCAGGTATTTTTCTAATTTTCCAGGCAGGTATTTTTATTGAAGTAATGACGTCCTTTATATTAAAAACTCAATGTTTAATCAACAACGATTTATCGTACACAGTTCTAAAAATGACACTGTTCCCAGTCTCAAAAATACAGTCAAATACTAAATAACTTACTGTACAGGATAAAATAAAATAAAAAAACCCGATGAAACTGAAAACAGTGTGATACACTCAACATGTTTCAACGTATTTAGTGCATCAAATCAATAAATTCATGTATATTCATATTAATAACATTATCAGGTTGTGCTAAAATAAAAAGATTTCCCATTGAATTATGTGTTTAGTTTCATTAATATGTTCTGCTAATGGTAAATAGTAATATTATTGTTTTTAACATTGCTTTTGTCTTCATTCATTTTGAATTTTAAATTTCTTCTAGTTTATCTCATATAAACTTTTCACATTCACATGATATTTTATATATAACAAATTTTTCCATTAAATCAATTTTATCTTTAGTTATATTAAGAATCTGGCTAACTTTGTTTATCGGTTTATATATCGGAAAAATATTTATTTGTTACTAAATAACTTCATTATTTCACAAGATAAACCAGATATAAATGACAGTGCCAAACGTTGTTTTTTTACTTTTTTCAGCGAGTGGTTTTAACTTAATATTTTCATTCAGGTTCTTTAGTTACTTAATGGATCTGTCACCAATATCAGGACTAAAACCTCTTCATACTGCTAAGTACTTAATTAAATATAACTCATTATTAATGCCTTCCTGTTTAAAAGTAATTTTAGTATCCTATCCACTTAAGAGTAAAAAAAACAGTAGTTTCCGAGATTTAGTGTGCCAAGAGTTTTATTTGGCGGAAGGATTACAGAGAAAGGTTTTCGATAAATAGTAGTTTCCAATTTATTCTTATCTTTACTCACTAAAACATTCAAAAAAGGTAATCAGCTATTCGTCTCAACTTCATAAGTAAATCTAATAGAATTGTCAATGCTATTAAGGTAACTAGCAGAAAAGAGCCAATTGCTCTTTTCCATGCCGCCATATCAAAAATGTGACATCAACATACTTTAACTAAACTTCAGGTTTTTTATCTGCTTTTTCTCAATTTTTTCTCAAACATGCAATAGCTTTTTTTTCCACAGGTACTTTGGTAAACATTGACACAACATAAAATGACACCAAGATATATTTCGGATATCAAGTTATATGCTCAATTCTTTCCATAAATTCAAACAAATTTATAACTGTGTATTTATTTTTATCCCTAAAAAATATATTTTTTTTTCGATATGAATTTTACTGCATTTTTCGCTGAACCCTTGATATTAGATACAATATGTCTAAAACTGTTTCTAATCTTATGAACTTTAGGCAAAGCATATAGTCTAGGTAAAATAAAGTTACTTGGAGTTAAACTTTGTTTTTCATAAGATGTTAACGCTATGCAGTTTTTAGCTTTTTCTTTAAACATTGAAACTGTGTGCAACAACCAGTGATTCAGAAGTTATTGATGATACATTGGTGAAATAGGTAATAATGAACAATAATGATGTCCAGGAAAAGGCATTGCACTTCAACAGCCCACGGTAGCGGCTAGACTCACCGCAGAATGTTGTATATATATGTGTATACATATTTAAGTTGATGTATGCTCAATTGTTATTATCATTATTTTGTAACTTAAATTTTCATTTTCAATCTGATTATTTTTTAATTCTGTTGTTGTTCAGATTTAAGTGTAGTATTTTGCCAGGGTTACAAATTTATTTTATGATAGTTTATTTTTGTACATTTTTGAAATGTAAATCTGTAAAGATGAATTTTTTGATATTGTTTATTTTACTTTAATTGGCTGTCGTAACCTTTGTATTACCTTTTATTGTCCTACTGTAGGTGTCATGGATCCTACACAAATGGGATGATATTAGTATCATCATGTTTTATCACATCATAACTAGTGTAGAACATATCTTTATTCAGACAACTCTAAAACGAGGGAAAAAAGGGTTCTAGTATGCATATATTACATATTGTTATCCTATAGTGCATGGTCTCCTGTGGGTCAATGGTAAGTTTCTAGTCTTACAATGCTAAACCCCGGGATTCAATTTCCAGCTGTGGACAGAGAGCAGATAGAATGCAAACAAAAACCCATAGTGTACATTTCACCTCAAAATTTCTAAATTTATTTAAAATATACTTTAAGACTTGCTAAATACAGGTTAAAATCATGTGCCAAGTTCAGCCTGAGATGTTACTTTCTATATCAGGTCCTTTTCTGGGGTAATTTTCTGATTAGTTGGCTACTGGAAGAAGGTGCTTCGTGAATACAGTATTTTTATGGGTTTGAGAAGGCCAAAACGCGTTTGTAAACCACTATCTTCATTTTACTTTCTTTTTTTACTGGCCTTGCTGTTGATCATGTAAGTTTATCCACGTTTATCTACTTATAAATCAGTAAATGTTAATTTTTTTATTATTTCTTTATTTAAATACAGTTCGTTCTTTTAATTTAATTTTATTCTACTTCACAAAGCAATAACCCTTTCCACTGAATGATCAGCTGTTATCATCACTGTTTCGTCATCAGAAAATAAAGATTTATTTTATTTCAAACTACATCACTGTGTCTTGTCTCTTTCAATTCATAAAAAAATAATCATTTTTCACATACTAAATTATAGAATCTCTAATTTTTATGGAGATCAAGTAACTGTGTACTTGATTTATCCTTAAACTACTGCTTATTACCTTGATTGATCAAATTTTAATACCATTGAAAGGGTTTGCATTATTGTAAAAATGATAATGATTTATATTTTAAATTCCTCTAGACTATTTCTTTTTTGTGCTCATAATGAGATATTATTTAAGAGATTCCTCTGAGATCTGGTAGAAACTTTAGTGCAGAGGAACAGAGTCATATTGGTCTGAGAGTAAAGACAGAGGGCTCTTGATTAACTCAGAAACATCGTTTGTTGAATACTGAGTGCTCTCCTACACTCCAACAGGTGTTCCAGATCTTCAGAACCTATCCACCTATAAAGACAATGGGACTGCAACCTAATCCGTCAGGTACTGTTGATAAAGTCAGTCAATCTTGAATAGATCAATCAAGCACAAAATGTAGGCGGGAAGCTGTTAAGATTATGTTGCAAACTGTGTTTATTATAAGATCAAATGCACTTGTACAGTGAATATTGACATCCAGCACTGTCAATGCCCCTCGTTGGATAACTCCTTTGGAAGTGAACTAGATTGGGTGAATCATATTCGCCAACCTGTCACTCTGGGACATGGTTGCTATCATGGCATGTACCGAATATACCCTGGACAAGCCAGGATCCTCTCTTATGAGAGGAGGATATGTTTAATGCTTTGTACTAATCTAAATCCTGTATTTGTTTGGGCTTCTATGGAGATGCTATTGTTATGGCAATACCTTGTATAAACAGAAATTCAGCAGAATATAAGAGCTCCAGCTGCTAAGGAGGAGTTGATATCCTTGCATATACTAACTCCATGGTTATTCCTCTGAAATGGCATGCATAACAGTAATTTCCCTTGCTACAACTGCCAAAAAGTAGGGGGGTGTTAAATATTACGCCTCCTTTTTATGGGGTCAATAAAGAACAATTTAGATCACTTCTTGTTAATATCATGGAATTCTTGGACCTGGAAACAAATTGCACAACATATCAACCCAACTGGATGCTAGAAATATGCCTTTAATCAAATCTGTGTCTGTGGTAACAAGATAAAAAACAGTAACTTTAAGTAAATCACTGATGCAAAATAATAACTTGCCACTGTAGTAACAGTGCTTTCCAGCAGGAATGCGATACCTAAGTGTGCTAACCTAATATTATAAGAATCACAAAAAATGGTGCCATATACAAAGATATCTTTGTGAAAATTAGATTCAGCCTGTGCATCAGCAGTATCACAAACATACCATGCCAACTTTTGTAATAATGTTTATGAAAAGGCATCTCAATCTATATAGAAAATAAGAAATATCTGTTATTGCTATGAGCAGTTTGGTCATTTATGGCATAGGTGTATTTTTATTGTGCTTATACAGGATCCTTAAAACCCTGCATACACAACAAGCTCAAGGGAGACAAGCAGGTGTAAATGCTTTGTTTGATCAAATGTTTTAAATTAGAGAGCTCTGGAGCAGGTCTGATCAAGTATGACTTGGTATGTGAAGGTGAAATTAAACGGATATAAGGTTGGGTGTTTAGTTGACACAAGAGCCAATAAAATTGTACTTTATCTCTTGGTGGGTTAATCATTATCATGCAAACCATTGTTTAAGCCAGTAAACATAAATTATTCACGAATAGTGATATACATTTACAGTAAATGGAAAAGCTCAACTTCATATTGTTAATTGTTTCATTACTAGACAAGCAAGAATAGTAGTAGTAAATACTGGGATTTTAGGGTATGTCATAGAGATGCTATCTGCTGGTATAATCTGTGCACCTGGTAATATGCAGGTATGTGGTGAAATAAATAAATGGCCTGGTGGTTAGGGTGCGGGTCGTGGGCTCAAATCCCTGTCACCGAACACGTTCGCCATTTCAGCCACGAGAGCATTATAACGTGATAGTCAATCCCACTATTCGCTGGCAAAATAGTATTCCAAGATTTGGCTGTGAGTGGTGTTGAATAGCTGCCTTCCCTCTAGCCTATCACTGCTAAGTTAGAGATGGTTAGCGCAGATATTCCTCGAGTAACTTTGTGCAAAATTCAAAACCAAACCATGCCGAAAACTAAAAATGTTAGCAATTACAATTTCCTCAAATACACAAGCTTTATTTTATGGAAAAATGTAAACACAATATCAGGTAGCACCATCGATCAATGTTTTGATTAGAATAATTCCAGAAACACACTGCTTTCTTGCACATAAAAATATTCACTTGCTTCAACAGTTATGCTTCAAACTTATGGTTTGTACTGTTTGTTCTTTTTTTAGAGCAAAGCCATCTGCTGTGTCCACTGCGGGGAATCGAACCCCCGATTTTACCATTCTATGTTCGTAAATGCACCACTGTCCCACTGGGGATGTTTTGGTTTGTAAGTGTTGTAAAAACTGTAAACACATGCTAATTAGATACACATGCTAATGACAATATAATAGCAAATATAAGGAGTATGTTAATGTCCTTTAAATGTTATTACTATATATTAGGTCGTCAAGAAATTAATGTAGCTTTTTAGATGAAAAACTCGAACAATTTATATATCAAAACAAAACATTTATTAAATTAAATAGTCTCCATTCTTATCGCTGATGCTTTTCCATCTTAC
>NW_013670581.1:2764-18978 GCF_000517525.1 Limulus polyphemus | reverse complement strand
TGGTCGGAAGTGGTTTTTTTTTTGTCTAGAACTGAGCCATTGTTTTTTGCGTTTAATATCCTCATAGTGAATCCATTTTTTCAGCACCGGTGACAATTCTGTCCAAAAATGGTTCACGCGCTTTACGCGCCAGAAGAGACGAAGCAACGTTCACACGTTGGAAACGATGATCATCGGAGGGTTCGTGAGGCACCCAAACACCTTCTTTAAGGAGTTTCCCGTTTTTCTTAGATGTTTAGGTATTGTTTCATGAGAGACGTGCAATTTCACAAGTGTGTTGCTTTGGGTTAGACTCAACAATGTCTTCAGAGCATTAATATCAATCCCAACATATCGGCCCCTGCCATCACAGTTTTTAAGGCTAAAGTCACCCGAACAAAATTTGCTGAATCATCGTTGACACTTACGAACGTTCAAAATATTTCCATAAACTTCTTTGACATTCTTTGTGGCTACAAAGGCATTGTTTCCTTTCTTGTATTCAAACAGCATTACATGCCGAATGTGTGTCTCATCGTGTGCCAACACTATAAGAGATTAGAGTATACAAAACCTTACACATTATATAGGCTACACTAACTTGACGTTTAGGTGGTTTGTTTAACTATTATACGTGATGTACGTTTTTTGGAGGGTGGTTAATGAAAGTGTTCCAAATCGCGACATTCGTTTCTGGACGACCTAATATATAATCAAAATAAAACTATTTGCAGTTGTAAAATTCATTAAACACTTTTTCCACTATCTGTATGTCCAGGAATTCGATGTTCAGGTAGATCGTAACATTGTTGATGAACTTTAGGGAACCAGAAGTTATGACCATAAATTGGATCATAAAATTCCAGGAGTACAATTTCACTGTATAGCACTGCCTGAGTTTACAGCATGGAAATGCAGACAGACTTTCTCAGGTTTTTTAGTTTGTATAATGCTTCCATATTTTGGATTCACTCATCTTTTGGAGGATAAAGATGAAGACAAAGTGAAAGAGACAAGTAGCAGCTTAACTTTTGACTTCCACGAACCACTTGAAGTTCCATCAAAAAAGCCCATTACCTTTGAGCTCAGTGACTCAGGTTCACCGTCTTCACCAGCATTGCAATGCCCAATACTATCTGAGCCTTATGTTAAAGCTATCAAAAGACAAAGACTGAAGGTATGCTACTTGACCATCAGAAGAATACCCAGAACAGAGAAACCCAATGTAATGAATTCACGGCTCACATCCGATGTGGCAACGGATTGAAAAAGCCAAATAAGCTGCGGAGCAAGAGTATGGCCTGAAAACTATTAAATAATCCGTCCAAGAAGTCTCACTCAACAAAGAAAGTCAAATTTGTGGATCCTCCTAACACTATGATTATAGTGAAGACCCAGAGACTACCATCACCTCTGAGCTTTGGCATTGCTGGTGAGACAACTATAGAGTGAAGAGCATCCAACAGAGTTCATGATTACTATTTCAAAGGAATATGATGTATTGATGGCATCATTGCCAGTCTATGGCCGTCCAGAGTATGATTGCCTGGGTTTAGACCATTCAAAAGTAAGAATGATATTGGTAGAAGGATCAAACGAACTCTAGTACGAATACAAAACTCCATCAGACCAAAGAGATTTCGTAAAATGCCAGCAAATCCAGGCCTGAACCACCAACCTTGTCCAAACAGATGGGGGTAGAGAAGGAAAGGTCCATCGCTACCCCATAAAATCTGCTAATCACCAATATCTTATCCTACTGGAGCTCCTGTGTACACGTATGGGTACATTGTGTATCTTACTTTACTTTCCTTTAATTCATTTTTATTTTACTTTGTATATACATACATATATTACTGATTGTTTTATTTTAATCATGTCTTGTGCAGTTACATTTGTTTTATCTGTTAGGCACTTATACATATCAATTGATCCTAAGATATTATTTTATTGTATTTTTAAATATAATATTTATTTTGTGTTTTTTCGATACTTTTGGTGGTAACAACACAAATAGCCCATTGTGTAGGTTGGACTTAGCAACAAACAAATTTTGTATTTAACTTCTGCTAAAATTAATTTTTTTTATTTTACTGTGTTATGTAAAAGTAACGAGTTGGAGTCTTTTTTTTAATACAAGATTGATTTCATTTTGTATTGTACTGTTGTTGTTTTTTGTTGAAACGTTTAATTTGGTTCACCAACTTTTTTTTGGTTTATTTTTTATTTTTTAGTAATTTATATAGTCAATATTTAATCTTTAATTTTTTTCAGCTGTCACCCTTGGTTATATGTTTTCTGCCTTTTCTATGCATTTTACCCTTCTTTTTATTTTGTTATTGCAATATTTGGCTTAGTTTATATTTATATTTTATATATTTGTATTTGATTTAAACGTTTTATTGTTACTTGTAAATATAGATTAATATCCTAGTATATATATGTATAAATAATCTTCACATATTTCCTTTAAAGGGTCTTATTTTATATTTTGTTGGGTTTATCTGTTTTTATGTATTTATTTTAGTTAGTGGCGTGTGATAGTTGAGAATGTTCATTGTATTTGTGAGTCTCTAATGGATGATTGTGTAGTGCATTACCATGTTATCATCCCATGCCATTTTACAGAATCTATATACATAGAATCTGTTGAAATTTTAATGTGATTTCACTAGCTTCCATTGTTACTTTAAATTGTAGTTAAAGTTAACATTAAAGTTGGCTCGAGGTATAATGTATATTTTATGACGACAATATTTTCTAAATTTCTCTAAATTCTAACTTAGAGCTTGCTTAAACCAACTGAGGTCATGTGCCAAATAAAGTCTGGAGTGTTGAATACTGTAGCAGATCTGATCAAGAAACTCGTATAGTGTTTCGCGATATAGTTGCATTCTATCCTACTTTATCTTGTACATTTTTAGCTTGTAACTGTCATATGTAATACAGGTATTTTCATATTTTGGCGACTGTTTTCTCTAATTAGTCAACTAGGTGGAGAAGGAGATTTGTGAATGCAATTTTGGCAATCTCGGACAAATTCCTTTTGCTCTTTGAGAAGAGTAGAGTTGTAATTGAGAGAGAGAGAGAGACTCGCTAGTGAAGTTCCGTCTTTTGTTACTTTGTCCTTTTACTACCCTTGTTACTGATCATGTGTGTTTATCCAAACCTATCTACGTTTTTTATTTAAGTTCGTTTTTTATTTTCTTTATTAAAATATAAATTATTCTCTTAATTCTTACTTCTATTATTTTATTCTCTCTTTCTGCTAAATTATCAGTTTTAATCTTTGATTCTTCTTCAGAAAATAAAATATTTATTTTTACTTTAAACTTCATCACCATGTCTTGTCTCTCTTGATCCACCTGTCACAAATCAATGCACTCATCTTTTTACATAGCAAATCTCTGAACCTCTATTTTTTGTGAAGCTCAAGTAACTATATACTAGGTTATGATTGAAGTATCGCATAGCTATGACATCTTTATAAGCCATATATATAAAGGTTATAAAATCACTAACGCTTATGCTTAGAAAACGGTTACATACTATAATGGCTATTCAATGAAAGCTAATACCAGCTTGATCATGTATCTTTGTCTACTCCATGAGGTGAGATAAGACAATTTCAAGATGTGACACGAGTGTTTGTACAAGTTAGTATTAGTACGAAGGTTCTTTCCTTTGAAATTGTATTTGGAAATAGCTGTTGACTTAGGTATTCTAAGGATTAGGAGACACCTCAGCAGAACCCTCGTCTGACTTGAAAGTTTGTTATTTCATTATTCTCAATCCTGTTCTTGTCCTGTGCAGATACTTTGGGAGATTTTTCTCACTTCTAGAAGTAAGTGAGAAGTCACAACTGATTATAAAAATCGAGTAGTTTTTATTAAAATTAACACTGTTTATGAATAAGAATTTTATTGTATTTGTTAATTTATGTCATTTATTTTCCTTTGATGTGTAATCTCATTATCATTCCCCATATAACATTTCCAGATCCTCATTTTTGTGACTACTTGATTATACCAACTGGACACCAGTATATCAGGTTTTACAATGTATTTCATATCCATGAATAACTTGATAAATGCAATTAAACCTTACTTTTGGGTGTGTTAAAATCGGGCTCTGGGTGAATCTACCTAAAATATGTGTTATTAAGTAAAACTAGTATATTTTACTTTTCTTGCACTTTGTTACTGGTATAGAGCTTTTTCATGTTACTTTAAATACATTGTTTTGCAGAACTCTAAATGCATTATAATCATTATAATTTTCCATGAAGGGTATTATTGTTGTACAACTATAATTGTATTACGTATTCAAGATGTGGCACGAGTGCGTGTGTCACAATTTTATTTTTATTGAAAAGAGATTGAAAACTTTTTACGTGCAATTTCCTTATTTTGGACACATATTTATTCCAAAACTAAAAGTATGTTGTTATATTTACTATCCAAACTAGAGTTACAACTATAATCTAAAACCTAAAATTGGTTTTGTGCCTTTATGGCCTGAAAGAAAATTTATGTTTATGTGTAAAAAAAGATTTATTTACTTGACAAAGTTATGCATCTTCTGTTTTATCTTAGGACTTCAATGTTTTCCTTGCATGTAGCTACACCTTCTGGTCTTATAGACCTAAAAACGTTTTATGCTTTCCTTTGAAATATTATGCATCGTAAGACGGTCTAAAATGTGTTATACATTCACCTGGAAAATTTTATTTTGTAAAACTACAATTGTGAAGGTTTTAAATATGAATGGACTGGGATTATTTTACAGTAGGTGTCTGTGACTTGTTGGCGATAAATTCGAGCAATAAGCAGGTAGCACACAATCCACTTGTCTTAAAATAATATATTCAAAACAAGCCAAACGTATGTACAAAAATTATTTATACTATAGGATACCACAGTTGTATCTAAAACTCTAAATAATTCTCTTTTTCTTCTGTGCAAACTGGTGAAGTTAGTGAACTTTGGGGCCATTTTGACCCTCTATGGCGAGCGAGGCATACTGCCAGGTGAACACAGCTCAAATATTAGCCCTAAGTCACATTGAAGTATCATAGGTACCTCACCATACTGCTACCCGGAAGCAAGGATCTAGCACTTACCCGAGTGTATGTTTTCCTTCACAAGCTCTCTTAGAATGGACGTACTGTGGAATCTCATGGCCAGTTTCTCATGTGTAACGGAAAAACTGAGTTTCCATAGGAAAACCATCCATTGCTAGTCAGAACAGACTCTAGAAAATTTGAATTTTCTGTAAACTACTTTTACCCGAAGATAACATAATCTTATCGAAACGTCGTATATTCTTCATTGCCCAGTCAAGCCGTCTCCAAACTTTTATTAGACCATAGGAAAGTGGATCAGCACGAGTGTACATATTGTATGAAGATCATGTTTGACGGTTTTGACAGATAAATAAGCAATGTCCTCTCACAACAATCGGTCACTTTACCAGAGTGCCACAGAAACTCTCTAGCAAGAAGGTTAGCTGTAACTTTATAGAAGGTTAGATGTAACTTCATAGAAGGTTAGTTATAACTTCATAGAAGGTTAGATGTAACTTCATAGAAGGTTAGCTGTAACTTTATAGAAGGTAGATGTAACTTCATAGAAGGTTAGCTGTAACTTCATAGAAGGTTAGCTGTAACTTAATAGAAGGTTAGCTGTAACTTTATAGAAGGTTAGCTGTAACTTCATAGAAGGTTAGCTGTAACTTCATAGAATGTTAGCTGTAACTTCATATATGTTGTATCGAAATAGAAAATGGTATTCCTGTTGGCAGGTTGGCTGATAATCCAAGAGTTTGTCATGCCCTGACACTGAAATGAAAGTGGTTTTCAGTCAAGTTTGTGCAGTGTATGCCATGAGTAACTTAGCCTTTTACTGTCATAAAAGTACACCAACTAGATTTTAATAACTATATATATATATATTCACAGTACACTGTATCTCTGAAAATTCTATTATTAACTATCAACTACAGCCCCCATAAAACACCTACAATTATCCTCACAAAATAAAAAAACTATCCAGATTGGATATCGGTTTGCAACCTTACAAAATATTTATCTATTTTCACGTCGTATCGATGACTGTCCTTATAAATTTTTAATAGCTGTTTTAATAGCTCAAGAGATTACTTACTTCACAAAATGCCACCGTATTGTTTTCACAAGTTGTTAAAATCTGCCTTAAGAAAATATCAAAAAACGAACCCTCAAAATCCTTACAATACCAGTTACTGTCCTCAGAAAATGCCATTGTACTGTTTTCACAAACTGTTAATATCTATCGTCTTACTATCCTCAAAATACATTATTTATTACCCTCACAGGTTATTACTTACTGTCCTCACAAAGTATTTATAAGTTCAAATCAATAGCTAAGGTCCTCTCAAAGCATCAGTTATTATATTGAGAAAACATAATCTACTGCCCACCTAAGACTACTTCCATATGAAATAATAGTAATAATTCTCACAAAATACAAGTCTCTGTCATTAACAAAATCGATAATGACCTCACAATATATTAGTAGTAACTTTCTGTACTCTATTTGCAAGATGTCATTATCATTCAACAGAAAACATAGATAATTATCCCTCAAGACATCACCTACTCTCATTAACACATATTACTAATTGTCCTTGAAAGGTATTCGTTACAAGATATTAATTCATTTTCTTACTAATACGATATGTACCAGGCGTGAATCAATGGTTAGCGTACTGGACTATGGATCTGTAAATTATATGAATTAGCGGAGGATGGTGTTAACTAGCTTTATCTTCCTTCTATTATTAATTAATTATTCCTCTCCAGAGTACGAAGGAATGTCGACAGCACGTTTATTGGAAATTAAAGAATAAATAAATATGAAATACGTTAAAAATAAATCCTCTAGCAAGAGTATTCCTCTAGAAAAACAGATAACGGCTCTCAAAGTTTCATTTTCAAAATTTACTAAAAAAAATCAATGTTCACTAACGCTATAAAAATTCCATACTTGTGTAGGAATATTGATTTTCTCGCTTGTTATAAACCGTGACACGTTCACAAAGAGTAGCTGATAAATGACTTTCGAAAGAAGATCAGAGGAGTAATATAAGTCCTGTTACCAGGGGATTCAATACGTCAAGGTCTATCAGTGGCAGGCCACTAGTCAACTCTACTTTCCGAAAAGTCGATATAAAGATAAAAATATTTTATTTAACCTTGACATTTATATACTGAACTACAATTTAGTAGAAAAATTAAAATCTGAAATAGGCCCATGTATACTATAAGACATCTCTCTGGAACACATACGAATATTGACATATGTGTTGGAATACATACGATTATTGCATCTGTGTTGGAACACATACGAATATTGACATCTGTGTTGGAATTCATACGCATATTGACATCTGTGTTGGAATACATACGCATATTGACATCTATGTTGGAATACATACGCATATTGGCATCTACGGTAAATCTACTACCATAACAACATCGGTGAATGAGCTAAACCTTGCATAAAATACAAAATTAAGAATAATGTGCAAAAAACATTTGCATTTAACTTCTTTTGTAATACTTTTAGGCCTGTTGCTTTTCCAATATTTCGCCGGCTTTCGGAGTCTAAGCAATAACTTTCATTGGATCATACTAAACATCTAAAAAGCGTTTTATAGAATATTTTGTTGTACAGTTTACATCTACTCATCCATTATCCATAGCCACTATCATCTGCAGTTTATCTTATGACCGAAGAGAGAGCGTACTTCTCTTGTGTTCTGGAGTGACCCGTCAGGCCTGTGTTCTAGAGTGAAATGACAGCGAGAAAAAAAGAGCAGTTAGTGTTTCTCATCGTCCAGCCCAACTGATGAGTTCTGGTATCGAACGAAAAACTTATTGGATAGTTACTTGTGGAAAATAAATATAGAATTGGAATGCTGTTTATTATACAGTTTTGATTTCAATGAATAAACTAAGAGGAAAAACATGAACAGTTACATTGTTTTTATAACAATTTTAGGCCTATTGATTTTTCAATATTACGCAGGCTTTTCGAGATTTAAACCATAACTTTTATAATTCACATAAAGGCAACATGCAGTGTGAAGAATATGTATATATATATATATATATATTTGTGTGTGTGTTTGTATATATATATATATATAGGGCAACATTAATTTTTTTTGGCTTCGTCGTTTGAGTGCTCGAAATGTAAATAAGCTCGAGTTCATCCTCTGTGTCAGTAACCAAAGTGTCAATATTACGGGTTACTTCATCTCTCTCTATATAGAGATAACTAAGCACTGGATCACTTTGTTGGGCAAACCAAACGCTTCTTACATATGAATAGTGACTGATCACGTATGGCTTCTGTCCCTGTTTCCTTGTTTGCAGTTCCTGCCTTTTATTTTTCCTTTTCTGTTTGTTTAGTTGTCTATTTATAACAATAATAATATAAGTATGTTTGGAAAAGTTATAAATGCATCAGTTTCTTTACTTACAGATCAGAAAAATCTGGTTGAAATAGGTGTTTCTATCACCTTTGGCGTCTTAAGATAGTACGACATTCTCATAAACTAAAATTACTAAATTACTAGAAAGCAACATCGTTTGAGTCTAAGTCTAATTTTTCAAGCATAATATCTACACTCGTGAAATTATCATATTAATAGCAATGGATAAGAACTGAACTATTTAAAACTTCTAAACATTTGTTAGTAACTCTGTGTGTGAAACCATTACATTAAAAGGGACAATAGAAAGATTCAACGTATTTAAAAAAAACGAATTTTACTTTTTATCAATCACTAAATATGTACTGCTATATATATCTCAGTAGACGAGTGAATATTTCGTTCAGTGATTGCAAATTAAGATTTCAAAATACATATGTAGTGGTTTGATTCTTGTTCAGCACAAAACTTCACAATTTTCTATCTATGTTTTGGCCGCCACAGTTATCGAAACCCTAATTTTAGCGTCTTAAGCCTGCAAACTTACCACTTAGTCACTGAGGGGGACACATATATAGTGCCCAGAGAACTAGTAATTATTATGATGCACCTTCTCTTAATTGCATTACTCTACCGAATTTAAAACAATTAATATATAATTTATATAATTAACAAGCCTTATAAACTTTTTCTGAATCCCGAGAGTTCGGGATTTTAGTGGCTCAAATTCCGGGATACCAGCAGAGACTCTAAATGATTTGTTTATTTACATTCTACTTCCTCTTAACCATTTCTTGTCTAACTTAAATTATTTGAAAATATTGCGAACGCAGGAGACTGGTAAAACGTAAAGCATTTATACGAATAGTTTTGTTGTTAGTTCCTCGGTAGGACAGCGGTGAGTCCAAGATGGCTTTGATCTAAAACAAATAAACAAATTTTGTTATTAAAACTGTTATCTTACTAGAGGGTAAGCAATTAAATTTGAGTACAGGTAACTTTCCATTAGTTTTAATGAAGTTTAATCAAGATGCATAAAAAATAAAACAGTGAATTACTTTATAGAACTACCTAAAACTGAAGGCATAAAATATAGTCTAGTATTTCGACTCTGTCTCACAAAAAAAGTTTGCAAATTTTACAAACTAGGAAATGATGTACATAATAAATCAAATTATACGATTAATTCTAAAAACACCAAAATAACTTATTTACAGAGAACAATGTAACATAGCAAAATTTCAAAATTTATTGTTCAGCCATATTTCATCTACATTTATTTGTTTGACAGTTTTAATGAATTCTTAACAGAACATTTCTAACCATATGTGATACGTGTTATTACTCATTGTTAACTCAAATGTTTATTTCAATACATTAGTTTCCTTTGTTGTATTGGTAAGCGAAGATAAGCTGGTATTATTAGAAAAAACTTCTGATTTGTTGACTTCACACCAGCTGCACACCAAGAACAGACAATTGCTGTCTCTTCTAGCTAATGGTTTAGAATGTTGTTAAGATTATATTTTCCTATGAAATATTTAAAAGATTAAACACGTAGTAAACAGTTGTATTGCTTTTTTTGTAAGTTTTTTACTCGTAAAAGACGTTCGAATACAAACCTATCATCATATAGTGCAACCGTAAACTTTCTTTTTTACACTCGGTATAACCACGATCGTTAAGACATCGCGCAATCTCTTGTTTAACTCATCATGGAAAAAGAACTACACTAAGTTGCAGAATTCATCCTGTATTAAGTATCAGTATACGTGTAATATTAAACCACAGTAAGACTGATAACAACCCAAGCCACGTCATTTCTTACAAATTAGTATGGTTTACCAACAATACGAGTATATAATACAATATCAACTAAACTGTGTTTGTACAACGAGGCTTTTCGCTTAATACCAAAGCTCATTAGACCACCTGAATTCACGACAAAAGAAACTAGTTGAAACGCTATTTATATCAATCATTTATTAGTGTAATGTGTGACATAAGCCATAACATTTTAATTTTGAATGCGTATGTTGGCTTATAGTTAAACACAAGGCTACGCAATTGGCTGTCTGTGCTGTGCCCACCACGAGCATCCAAACCTGGTTTTCAGCGTTTTAACTCTTCAGAGTTACTGCTGTGCTCTTGGGGGCTTCTACTTGTGTAATACATGATGTAAAATACAAGCTTGTATATTTAGCGATCGTTTAAAGCTTTCTCTGTTCTAACTGTTTTTCTGATACCAGTAATTTTGAAAAGAAAATATTGTTAACTTATACATAATAAAACACACATAATCACAACGACCACACTTAAATCCTATGTCCTGTAATAAGAGAATGATGCCACAACCTCCGTCAACAATCTACAACGCCCTCTTCAATTTGTCGCTTAAACTGTGTCATATCTATTAGAAAAAATATTTTTATGTTCTGTGCTTGTCAACAAACTACAAATGGTATTAATCTACGCTATACTCATGCATCCTCGCGTAATGTGAAGAATGTGGAGATCAGTATGCTGAAGAGGATCACTGAAACTTTGTTCTTATTATTCTTATCAAGACTCCAAAAACATTTATAGCAAATGTAACACATTATTTAGGAAAGAAAGTCTTCCCAAAACCTAATCATTCCAACAGTTTTTGAACATTTCCTTAAAAATGAAAAAAACATTGGTTATTTTATTTTATTTTTGTTTAGTGCTATTGAATGTTTTAGGTTAGACGTTGTTGGTTGTTTTTTAAAGAATAAAACGTCAGGGAGTCATACTCTGTTACAATTCAGCCTATCTATTCAGATTTTAAAGCTGGCTTAGAAAAACAAATACTCGCAAATTCTACCATATAAAGGGTTGAATATGTTATATTAAAATGGATTTGGAGCCTCATTACATCATTACAGCCATGTCACCACGTCCAGCCATGCTCTATCTGACGATCGTGCACCTTGAAAATAGCTCCGTAGTTTTATTGTAAAAGGCTTTTTCTCAAGGTTATTTTGTCCAAAGCATACCAATCCTCCCTAATTACTTTGCATAATCCATCTACTGCGCGAGGACGACGGTTTCTCAGCGTTTATTTCAATAGTCTAATTCCACAGAAATCCATATAGGCATTGCGTCTGTCGACTTGACAGATATTCGTTCATATCTAATAGCATGAATACCCGTTTTCATTCTTTAGCTGCTTGAAGTATACGACGGTTGGACAAGGGGGGGGGGTATGATAGGAAGCCTTATCTTTGTGTAGCCATATCCTGTTCGCTTCGTTTCCAGACGGAAACTCTACTAATATAGTAAAGTCGTAAGAGGAAGTTATTTTTAATGAAAATTCACAAATTCCAAGACTTCAGCTAAAACATTCTCAACAGTTATTAAAGATAACATGAGCACTACTTTTGTTTACCGTATGTGTTTCAAATACTCTGTGATACGATCTAATATTATCTGTACTGTACGTACCGCCAAGTAACACAGTTGTAAACTAAATCAAATCAATACAAGGAAGACCACTCAATGAAACTAACTCGAAATATAATAAACAGTTAGTAACTATGATATTTCTTAGTATTGACACAATTGCAACGTGTCTTTATTGAGCCCAATTAATTAAGATAGCAAGCATTAGTTTGTTTGGTGTATTAAAATGAAGTTGTTAGTCTTATCCATTATGTTTTGCTTTAGTGAATAACTTCTTGGTATTCCTAGTATGTGAAACAACTACATGGCCACAGGTTTAGGATTTATCATTAACTAACTAGCTGGATTATTTGGCACCAGTGCAAACAAGCTATTTACGAAAAGATTCGAATTTATACTTTATTACGGTTCGTGCTGAATTATCTACTATTTGTGCAAATGAAATTTTCATCTGAAAACAGCTTTAAGACAAATTAATTATTTTGCAAAAAGTTACTAGGTACCTTCTATAATTATTCACTACTTTATGATTGACTTTTATTCTTTCTGTAAATTATTTAGCCTTTATTTTACATCACTTGTTTTAACGTAATATTTGTAGTCAGTTACCTAATCAGTAATGATTAATTTCACCATTTCTTAAGGTTTGCCTTAGCTTGCAGACTATTCTTCAGAGTGACCTATTGACCCAAAATTTTCTTTAAATTTAGAAGCGTTTTCAATTTGAGTTGTTTTTAGTTATTAATTTTTCTTCAGTTTTAAATATCTTTGTTTCAAACTTAGCTCCACGTTATTAGACTAGGCTACAATTCAGTAATCCAAGATATAAAGCAGTACTAGTTTCTATATGAGATTACACATTAATCCAACTAACCAGATCGTACTTTATGGTATAAAACTACATGACATTTCAAGACAACAGGTAAAATTCTACTTTAAGTTATTAGGTTAGTTGATATTTCAAATTAACAGATCAGATTGTACTTTAAGATATTAGACTAGTTGATATTTCAAGTTACTTAACCATATAATACTTTCAGTATTAGACTAGACGATATTTTAAGTTACTTAGCCAGATCGTTCTCCCTTTTATCAAATCACTTCATACTCAACGTCATTTGATCTATTTGTATTTCAGCCATGTCATAGTTCAAAACCATAAGGTTGACCATAAAGCAAACATTAATCATTTCTTGCATTTTTTATTATTGCTGAATGTGCATTATACGAAATAATATTAAAACATATCTCAAACACCAATCAGGAAACCTATATTAAATAAAAGGATTTTTCTAACTTAAAAATATTAAAACATATCTCAAACACCAATCAGGAAACCTATATTAAATAAAAGGATTTTTCTAACTTAAAAACATGTTAGTATAAGAATTAATATGCTGTTACTATTTCTACCCTCGTTCATGTTTAAATGTTCTAAAAAGCAATGAATCGTTTCATAAATGTCTCACATCGAGCATGGATAGAACAAATTATGATTATACAAAATCATCAATCTTGTTTTGCATTGTTAAACGTCACGTGTGGAGGAGACGAAGGTAATATTGAAATACGAATTGTTAGACAGTGTATTCTTCAGTTTAAACCCTGAAAGTTGTTAATAATACCAGTGGTATACATACTTCAGATTAAGTGTGGATTTTCGAAGGACATTAACTCAAATAATTATCTAATGCTTCAGGTTATAAGATGATGATGAGCTAAATATCATTTTATACCTAAAATACAATGTCAAAATACAATAATTATGATAGTTACTCTCATATATTTTAGGAGCTTACAATTCCGTGACTTACTGAGATGTTAGAATGCACATGATTTATTAAAACCATTTTATGTTTAGTTTTATTTTCTGCGCATGCTTGTGCATTATTACAGTACTGCCTCATTACAACGCCATTGGTTATAACACTTTTTCGGATACAACGCTGTGATGCCTTAGCTCCCAAAGATTTAGTATCATCTGCTACTTAGCTCATTGCCACGTGGTTTCAGAGGCTAAAGTCATTACACTCTGTCACAAAATATAGGAAAAACAAAAGTTGGAAGTCCAGAGTGCAAAGCCCAGAGATGTGAATATCAAGTTCAAAACCACAGACTTACCGCTATACTATTGATTCCGATGTGAGCTTGATATTTGGATATTTGGAATTAATATAAGAAAGGAATTGGGAAACGTAACTCGATTGTCGAAATAGCAAGAAAGTATCATCGATATAGCTTTTGTAAAGGACAGGTTTAAAGTCACATGGGCAGTTTCAAGCCAGTTAGATGCATGGTAGCATAGAAAACTATTGGCTATCGTTGGACCCAGCGGAAATTCCATCTATCTGATCATAAATGACGTCATTAAAGAGGAAATGGTTTGACCAGTTATTTGTATCACTCTCCCACCAATATCGCTCTCGAGTGCACATGGTTCCCTGTGGTAGCATTATAATGAGGCAGTACTGTATAACTATCTCTATACATAAGTTTTGTAACCACAAACTTTGTTAAACTTTTTGCTGACTCACGGATTAAATACCAAAATTAGACATTAGTCGTCTCATGTACGACAATAGTAAACTGTGTTATATCTGTGTTCATAGCAAGGTAGTTGGCAAGATCTGTATTTAACTGCCGTCTATTTTATATAGAACGTAGCCTGAGATACTTAACATCACTTGTGTAGAGTTTCGGTTTCTTTTCTACCTCGACCGCTTTCATTATTAACAGTTCTAGTTTCAAGTAACCTTTTTAAAATCTTGTATGCAGCTCCTACTGAAAAGTGGAATCTTGCCACAATTTTTCGCATGGGGTATCGTTGACCAGCCAAAACTTTGATTTCTACAAACTTGTTTCGAATTTATCTGTCCTGAATCTTAGCCTGGATACACACAATTACGGTTGTTTCGAATTTGTCTGTCCTGAATCATAGACTGGATACACACAATTACGCTTGTTTCGAATTTGTCTGTCCTGAATCTTAGCCTGGATAAACACAATTACGCTTGTTTCGAATTTGTCTGTCCTGAATCATAGACTGGATACACACAATTACGCTTGTTTCGAATTTGTCTGTCCTAAATCATAGACTGGATAAACACAATTACGCTTGTTTCGAATTTGTCTGTTCTGAATCTTAGCCTGGATACACACAATTACGCTTGTTTCGAATTTGTCTGTCCTGAATCTTAGCCTGGATACACACAATTACGGTTGTTTCGAATTTGTCTGTCCTGAATCATAAACTGGATACACACAATTACGCTTGTTTCGAATTTGTCTGTCCTGAATCTTAGACTGGATATAAACAATTACTACTATTGGTCATAATATGACGCTTGTACTTTTATATTCTGGTGTGACATTTTCTGATGGATTGAATGACAACCAATCACAGCGTAAGTTGCCATCAAATGATTGTACTCTAGTGCAATTCATTTTGCACACGATGTAGGGGAATCATTCCCCTATTCCATATTGGATTTTTATATTCTTTTTCTTCGCCGTTTTCGTAATTATTTTCGGTACTGTAAGTCATATAATATCCAATTTTAATGTTTAAGCAACTGTATATTTATACAAATAAATTAATGTAATAAACTGACAGGTTTAATAATAGTAGTAATAAATAGCACAATAGACTGTAGGTGTATTCACCATAATTCTCTTGATTAGTCTTATTGTAAAACGTAGCATTTTAAATTTTTGTATTTGCTACATGTAAGTACCCAGGAGGCCTTTCGTTCAGTTCCAATCCTGATCGTTTTCTAAGGTATTAGACTAATTGACATTTCAACATAAGCTATATAATTATTCAATGTTTTAGCTTATACTTACTTTATAAATTATGGTGATGATCAATTAAATGAAAAAAATTAAACTGTTTAATATACCAAGCCACTAGACCATATCATACTCCAGTTTATTAAATGAGTTCATATTCAACGTCACTTGATCTAGTCCATACCCTAGTCAGTTCATACTTCATGCCAGTATGGTTGACCATGCTGATATAAAGTATAATATATTTCTGAATTTATTGCCTCATAGAAGTAGGAAATGTGCTGTCATCTGTCGAATTCCAGTATAACTATATATAAGTCTTTTTACTTTACCTTTCGTAGCACCTGTCTGTGCTGGTATTATTGTCCTGATATTTTTACATGTTCTAGGGTAATTCCTACACGCCGAATCTGAAAATTATATCCATTTTTCTCCATCACGTACAGATTTTTCGAAAAACATCATAACGCAATGTATAAAAGAAAGACTCCAACACGTAGTTTGAGACTAAAAGACGTAAATTTCACACACAAAAATCAGGATGA
>NW_013670581.1:0-1764 GCF_000517525.1 Limulus polyphemus | reverse complement strand
TGATCTAAGAAAGTGTTTTTTTTCTTCCCAATTTGCAAACAACCCTTACGTGAGAGATAAAAATTAATATTATTTTTCAAAATCTGCGTAGCTGAATTATAGAAAATCCATTATTAAAATTATAACAATTTTACAAAAGTATAAATTCGCAGGCCTGTGTTATTAGTTGAACATCACTATATTAACACGTCCCTCAGGAGCCAAGGCGTGTCTTTAAACTACAATTTGTTTTATTTTAAAAGTAAGTTAAATCCTGAAACTCCCAAAGAGGGAGGTTTTGGACATATCTTTTCGAGACAAGTTTTCGTTTGTTAATTGATAAGTTTTTAAGTGACATACAGCATCCTCCAGTCTCCATACTAGCTAGTACTTAGGTCTACCTATTAGGAGTAATATCAGTATATGTCAATAAAGCCACATTCTCAGTATCGTTAATTCAGCAACTGCCAACATTTTATGCTTCTGCTATCATCAATTTATGTTTAGCTTCCAATTAAGATACGAACAATTTCACCTGCGAATCGGTAGGGAAGGTTGAAGCATCACGATAGTCAGCAGTAGGTTGAACAGACAGGAATACTTTGAAAGTAGCTACAGGCATAATATTGAACTCGGCTTGCTGCACAATATCTACCAAGGTAGTTCTCAACGGTTCCTGAATACATCTGCGTGTAATTTGGAGACTTCCAGCTTCTTGTGCTTGGCCGTTAAGCTCGTGATACCCTGACGGATTTCAGTCAATTTACCACTTCTAATCAGTTTTCACAGCCACAACACTAAAAGAGTGTGGGAAATGCCTTCTTTTTAGCCAATAAAAATGTCCAAACATTTCATTTGGAATTAAAAAAAAACAATTAGGTAGGTTTTTTTCAACAAAAATGTCCCCCACTGGCTCGTGAGGGGTCTGTTAAATTTCATTCCTTAAAGGAAATGAAACACAATACAAAAGTATCTCTATACCTTCAGAAACTAAAGTGTCAAATCCCAAAAACAAAATTCACTCATAAACGAAATAAAAATGGAAATAAGGTAGAAAATACAGAGAGCTGATGATAGAATGTGTCCTAGCGGAAACATATGTAGAGATGTAGAATCTAAACAAGATTTAACCTTTATTTAAAAGCCTCACCTATAAAGTAAAGTTAAAGATACAAATTAAAACTAGAAGTCGATACACAATCCCACAGCATATCATAATTAAACTGACATTCACCGTATGCAGAAAGTTGTGGAAAGGTAGTGCTCCAAAAGAAATAAATTATATAGATATAAAAGTTATCACACTGGTTATGAATAACAAACCACTTGGGATCAAAAGTAAAACTTCACCCCTCTCAAATTTCGCATCCCAGCTATCATGATAACAACATACCAATACGAACAGCATAGAACAACTCCAACATGGCTGATTATGACTTATTTCCAGTTATGTGGCACAACATCCAGTTTCCACCCCGACACGTACACTGTTACGATCCATTACCTGTAGTTCATCCGAGGTAATGATGCATGCTACCTAATAAGCAAGTTTCATACACACAAAGATAACTTACTGCATGTGGACGACAATAATTTTGGTTTAAAATAAGACCCTGAAGAAGAATAGTCAACTATTCGAAATCGCTCGAGTTTTCGGTCTTATTTTAAGTCTATTACACTTTATATGTGATCCTTTGTGCTAACTCTTTTATCAAAAAAAATAATAATAATAACTGTGGTTAATATTGGTAGTTGTGTCGAGTTAGTACATGCGTGGTGCGAATA
>NW_013670580.1:75249-77322 GCF_000517525.1 Limulus polyphemus | reverse complement strand
CTGTTAAATTAGGGACGGCTAGCGCAGATAGCCCTTGTGTAGCTTTGCGAGAAATTCAAAAACAAAAAACAAAAACAAAGCTCCGTAAAGGACAGCTTTGATTTTTATGGAGACCCGTTATTTTTTAAGTGCTCACAATCCTTTCATTCAAACCAAAATAATAAAGAAAAATAAGTCATAGATGAGAATAAAATTTGAAAAAGATAGTTTAAGTTTAAGGACTTGCAACACTACAATCCGGGGTTCGATTCCCCGCGGAGGACACAGCAGATAGCCCATTGTGGCTTTGATCTAAAAACAAACAAACAAATACAATACATCTGTGATATTTTTTTATAATCATTTTGGGAAGACTTACTTATCTTTTCGGAAAAGCCTAAGATTAATTTGGAGGTCAATAACTTGGGATTGTTGAAAGCTTTGCTCAGAAATTCGTCCCATAATAAGACTTAAGTTTGCAATAGAGATAACGCTACTTGCAATGAGTTCTTTTTTCATCCTGAAATCACGATTATTTTATTACAAGATGCATGGCTGTAGCGAAAGTTAATCTTTACAGTATGCACTGTCCATCGTCCATCAAAAAAAAACTTCCACAAGTTTAGAAGTTACATAGATAAATACAAGCGTGATGGATTTGTTTGTATATTAATGTGGCACTTAGGGTTAAACTATATTTAATAATTGTGAAGATAAACTTTTCATCCACTCTTATTTTATGTTTGTTTACCAGAGGGGCAGAAAGTACTCACTTATGGGGTCATTTTTATGTAGTCCATTCGTTTCTTCTATTTTTACAAGAGTTGACCGATAAACTCTATAGCTTTCTCAACTATGAGCTTGAAGGTGTAGCCAAGTGACCTGTTTGGTTGCTACTTTATCATTTCTTAAGTTATCGTTAACATCGGGACTCACTATGAAGCTTCTTTCTTTGTAGGTTGTGACCCATAGGTACTTAAAACAATCAAGTATAGACAATGTTAAGTTCACTACAACTATATTAAGTACTTTTCTAGCGAATTCACTACTGGACGAAGACTATAAAACGGCGAAAATTTACTAAAAAGTGTTTACTGTAACACCCACAGGTAATCTAAATAGACAAACAGTAGGGGAACATTATTCCTCCTTTGACCACTGACGTGTCTAATGATGAAAAAAAAGATGGTTCTACGTTTATAAATGGTGGCTGACGAAGGTTTGTGAGCATGAGTTAAAATTATAATAGTTTCTTTTTTTTTTTGCATAGGCACCAATACACATGGCGAAATTGCCTACAGTGTTCCAAATTTGTTGAAATCTTTGAATAGTGAGCATAAAATGATACTGTTCAGATGAAAGAAATAGCTCATTAATGTATATTTTAAATGGAAATCTTTTTTTTTTGTGAATTGTTTAACATTTATTGAACAGTAATTCTTACCGTTCAATAACAAATTATTTTATACTACAGGAGATGGTTTGCGTAAGCTGATGACAGAGTAAAAAGTGGACTTTTATTCATAGTTGCTAACAATTAGATCAGTGGTTCCCAACCTGGGGTCCGCGTGGGTAATACCATTTCATTAAACAAGTAAGTTTTGTTTAATACCGATGTTCTTTTTAATTGCACACTCAGTTATATATGTATTTTATTTGATAGTGAAAAGTGGGAGAAGGAGAAAATTATTAGTTAATAAAAACAGTTTGTTGGGTAGGCGGAATCTTTCAAAAACATGGGATCCTTGAGGAAAAAATGACAATAAAAGGGGTCCTTGGTTAAGAAAAGGTTGGGAACCACTGAATTAGATGATAAACACTACATCGTTTTTCTGAGTCTGTAATAAAAATCATGAGAAATGCAACACGAGCTGGACTGTGTCTTCTATTGGCTGAAGTTCACAGAGGTAAACTTTATGGACATTCGTAAACAGTGAAAAATTACATTTTAAGTCTAAATGCAGTTACGTTGCACAAACGTTGAAGGGCTAAATATAAACACATCAGTAAACACTACCTGCAGTCAATCAAACGGAAACATCAGATTCGATGACGAGGAACCCACTTTGAGACTAATAATGGCTGGAGACGGCT
>NW_013670580.1:60169-74397 GCF_000517525.1 Limulus polyphemus | reverse complement strand
GGTGAAGAGTGACACGACATCAAAACTGGCCATTAAGGCTTTCGAATTTAGTTGTTCTAGATGACTTCTGACTTCTCAGCATCTTCTACCAATCAAAAAATGTGTTCCTCAGTCTCACAGACTTAACAGAATAGCTACTAAAAGCTTTAACACACGCGAATTCTACTTCATCTGTGATGATAAAAAATAAACTTACTCCAATCAGTACTAACACAGGTGCAGCAACACGATCCAGTATTCTAACAGACGATGAGGAAAACTGGATGATGAGATACCGCAAAAGGTGCTTTCATGCCTGATCTAATTGTATTTCATGCCACTTGTCATTACATATCGGAACGTACTAGATGTACAGAAAGAGACCAGAAGTTTAACAGATTTCTTCAGTACATGTGAGGCACTGCTACTGAAATTAAACAGTTTTTTAATCAGAAGAAAACAACAACAAACAAAGGTAATATTATTGTACAATTTATCATCCAAGTGTTCTAGTCAAATGCTGGTTCTGAGTGAGTGAAGGTCCATTATTTTACTGTGTCACTAATTCTCATCACTTTCAATATAAAAGAAATAATTATGGAAGGGCAGGGATTAATCACAGAATTACTGGAGAGATTAATCCCTCAATAAAAATACACATGCTACTAGAAAAAAACTGTTTGTTTGTTTTAAAGCAAAGTCACATTAGACTATCCGCTGTGTCTACCACGGGAAATCGAACCCCGGATTTTAGCGATAAATTAATAATATTAAGTTTTTGAAAGTACACATTCACGAATATTTCCCAACTATTGGAAACAAAGAGGTTCCAATAGTAACGAAGTTTACCGAAATAACTATATAAAACTGGACAAGGCTTAGGCTTTTCATGATAACAAATACGATATAAAGGAGATAAGCTAAATTTTAAACGTCGCAACAAGTGTTAAAATCTTATATCATAATAATAGAAAATTTAGACTCTGGCTAATGTACAGATCATACGAAACTAAAGAATAACAACATGCCTGTGTATAATAAATAGAACGGTAAGGGCACCTAGTCTATGATGACGTTTCGTAACACCTTTGGTTATCTTGTTTTTCTCGTCTGTTCTTAAGGTTCGAATATATATAAAAAACATATTTATCGCCGAAAGTGTATTGTAAAATATACTGGTTGTTGTATAATAATTAGCATTACTTTATTTAGATATACAAGAACAGTTTTTAATTTTCGATTTGTATTCAAAAAAAAAAAGAAGATCACGATTTGTTTATACTAGTTTGAATCAATGTAAATGCTATACAATAATTCATGCCGGCTGGAAACGTCGCCTAGTCAACGAATGGGCAAAAAGAACATTAAGAGTAATATATATAAATTATGTTTATTTTGTAAAATTCACAAGTGAGAATATCATAAATTTTCTTTCGCTGATTTGCAAAATGAACTATATTTACAGAAATTATTCTGATAAGTTAACTTGCCGTACTGCATGAAGACTGGAATAGGAAAACAACGATTTCAATATACCGTGTCTACAAACTTGCGTCGTTAATGAAAACAGATAGGTTTTATGCTATGAAGAAACACAATTTCGCGCCTTCCTGTGGTTGGAGGCTTAGCATACCCTGGTGGTTAAGGCGATCGACTCGCAACCTGCGGGTTTGAATCCCATCACCCATATTTCGCCTTTACAGTCTTGGGGTCGTTATAGCGTGACGGCCAATCTAACTTTTCGTTGGTAAAGAGTAGCCAAAAAGTTAACGGAGGGTGGTGTTGGCTATCTGCCTTCAGTCTAGTCTTTCACTTCAAAATTAAGGACGATTAGCGCAGATAACCCTAGCGTAGCTTTTCGCTAAATTCAACAAATAAGCAAGCAATCCTCTGATCGGCCTATTGCTAGAACTTTAAACGTTGGAAGTGTCTCTTGGTCAATGGTTCGACTCTGAAACAAAAATTAACGAAGATTTTAATCTTGGACCAGTTTGAAGTATGTTGCCCATTGAGACCTGCATGAGTATGACGACTCTTCGTAAAGCAGAAACTTTCTTCTGAATATTGACCTCAACAGAACTGGTTTGATTTCTCTACAAGTCTTGCGTAGTTTCGTTTATTTTATTCTTGGTAATATTATGTTTTTCTTGTGTGACTTTGTAGCTAGTAATAACTTCATATTTTGGCTGAAAATAGCGAAGAACTCGTCCGAAATATCCAATATATATATATATATATATATTTGTCGTATGTGAATTTTCTTTGTTTCTTATTGTTATTAAGTCTCTATAGTAATACCCTAAACTCGAACTTTGCAGCGAAGTAGATAAGGGCGTATATTAATATTCCTATTAGCAATACACTATTGCGCATGTTCAAAATGTCCACTCTGCAGACGGAAACGATATGTTGGTTGTACAAAGTCATTAAGAAAATTTCCTGTCAATCACAAAATGCCGAGACGATATTGGCAGTTGTACCACATATATTTCCGGGATGTTCTTAAACTGGATGAATTATTTATGAATCCGTAATTGTACATGTTCCAGGTATTGAAATATACAGTGTTATCTTCCATAGTAGATGTATTCACTGACTTTGTTTAATTCAACATTATATTGACAGTTTGTTAAACTTTGGTGGGTTATCTTCCGAATTGATTTTGCATTACTGAAAGATACATCAAATGATTTAGCTAATTTCTTAGATTCTGCTGGCAAATTAATTCTCATTGTTTTCACTCAAGTACGCAGTCACAATGAGCTATGCTTTGCACCAGTTATAATTATGCAAATCATTTAAAGCCTCGGCTAAATTGTTAGCCTGTTTAATTATCCATAACATTATTTAACTCAAACGAACTGAAGTCGAGAAAGGCAGGCCTTACACTGTACTTAATTACATAACAATTCAAAGAGAAAATAGTTTCTTCTGATCAGAAAATTAATTTGTATTTCTCCTAGATCTAGAAATCCGATAATAGTTGTGTAAAAGTTTTTTCATGTTTTGGGTAATGATGAAAAGATATCAATACTTACGTTTTACAAAATTGACTAAAATATATCACTTCCAACACAGAGAGCGTCGTCGTTCCTAGGCCTATCAGTTACAAACTGCGGGAGGTGTTCTGTTTTGCATATAATTGTTTTCCTAGTCATTTGCCCACCAGTGGTACAGCAATATGTCTGCGAACTTACAACGCTAGAAACCGAGCTTCGATACCCGTGGTGGGCAGAGCACAAATAATCCATTGTGTAGCTTTGTGCTTAACTTCGAACAAACGATTCTAGTAATTTCATTGACCTAGTGCTGCCATCTAAGGAAAACGTATAATCTCAAAATATAAACTGAATTTGAATTTCAAATACGAAAGTACTAGTGTTAGCGTAGACATTCTCACCAAAGTTTTAAAGGAAGCAAAGTTTTAAAAAAATTTGTTTGCCCTGCCTATTATTAACTGGGGTTGGATTAAAACAAACATGATGTTGATCAACAACGATTTAATATAAAAGTCGTCTCTTGAATCACGTAAATATACTAACACTGTTTACATAAGGGCACTATTAGTTTCAATATTACAGGATAATGTGAAATATTGTGTTCACAAAGATCACAGAGAGTTATTTTTATCATCGCTCTACAGTTTTTACATGCTCATTATAAGTTTAATCTCTCGAAGAACGTCACAAGAAATTATATTTACCATCATTTTATAGTTTGTATGGGCTCTTTTTAACTTTAGTCCACCCAGAACATCACAAGAAATTACCTTTACCATTATTCTACAGTTTATACGTGCACTTTCTAAGTTTAATCTCTTAATAACATAATAAGAATAGACTTTTACCATCATTCTAAGGCCTCTATGTGCTGTAACATTTTATTTTAGATTAAATCAGGTTTCAGTAGTATAATTCCTTGCATAAAACTTGGAAACTCTAAGAAGACAAGGATAGAGGGTTAAAAACTAATTTATTTATTACTGCTATATCTCAACTGTTCAACAACACTGGGCGTCAAATATGTGCCGTATGTAAATGTATCCACAAAAAGGAGAGCCTAATTTTCTTTACAATTTCGTTAGCTTTTTCTTATCCAACAAACATCAACATGACAGAGTAATCCCCTTTTGCAATCAACGAACAGCATGGTATAGTGAAAGCATATTTTAAGGCGTAGCTCCTATTCAAAGACCAGTTCAGTAAGGCCAGTAGTAATCAATTTGAAGGTCCTCTATCCGCTAAAAATAAAACTAAAAAATAATGGGGTAGTGTTTGGTTGAAGGTATGATTGCCCTTTTGGCTGGTATCTGGCAAGGGCGTAAGTTTAATTGAACGCATACCCTGACTTTACTGGCTTCATGTTTGACATGTAATACATCTATTATAGCACCCTTTACTGCGACAATAAGTAATTTAATAATAACTATATCAACTTTCTTAACAAGCCAGATCATTTTTATATTACAAATGATTGCCTGGAACTTAGAAAAAATAACTTGATTATTTTCAGAGGAAGCAATTGAACCTATAATTAACTTGTATTGTTTCATGAAAAATACTTTTCTAGACCAATGTGGGTAAATATTAAATTAATGAAATTGATGGTAGTGAGGAGGTCTCAAATGTTTCTATTAAGCTGAGTTTAAGGTCAAAGATGGTAGCGCCATTTCCTTTATTAAACAAATATCTCTGGTGTATCATAAACACAGCCTGTGTTAATTACAATTAGTAGGAACGGTGGCAGCACCAGTTAATTTAACACGATTAAATAAATCTGGATAGAAATTGCTATCATAAAATGTATTTTTTGTATACCCATTTTAGAATCCTATACTTTTGAGTCACTCTGTATACTTAAATTGTTTACTTTACTTAGGTTTTTCTATATACAAAACAAGAATACTAATGATCAGGTATATTTTGTTGTAGGGCTCTAACAAATGTTTTGTCTTGCTGAATTGTTAGGAGTAATAACTGATTTCCTTTTTTTTTTGGCTCATCTTCAGCCAATTCAAAGAAAGTTTGAAGACAGAAAAAGTGGTAAATTAGAATTTCCGTTTATAGTGTGCGGGAGATTCAAGAAGGCAAATTCTATCGTGTGATCGCGCACACAAAAGTAGAAAGGTTATCATAAGCGTCTACAAGGAGTTTTTTTTAGTATTTTGATTAATTCATGATCAACTGTTTTTTAGCCTTTAAAGTCTGTGCTGGATCTTTCAATTCTCATTCTTTTGCTTATGTTCCACGTATAATCGAAATTCCTTTAAAATTGTAACGTAGAAACAATGTAGACCTGAGAGTTCGAATCATTAAACATTCTTGTTCTGTCAATTTTATTTTTATTTCAGTTCGTATCGCATACTAGAAATTGCTGTAGGTTAATGGAAATATTGGAAACTACATGAGGAATGTTGAATTTTGATAAAAAAGTGATTTACACAGTATAGCGCTAGAAGAATCGGATTAAAAACAAACTGTGACGCATGTCACGTTCTTTTTTAATATTTCGACGATTTGGATGCAATTGCTGAGTTTATTTAAAACTTGTTTTAAATGTGATTATAACTTGTGTCGCCACTCCAGTGGCTCAGCAGTAAGACTATGTAGCCTCGCGCTTATCAACCAACCCCTAACTAACCTTCACAATCGTATCTTGTGTCAAAAATTATTTTTTATTTCAATATTTTTTCATTTTATATTGCTTGTATACTTTAATATAAATACTGAATGTGAGGCTCTTTAATTAAAAACAAGTCCTTCGGTGGCTCAACGGTAAATTCACGGACTTACTGCTCTTATATCCCGGGTTTGATTCCCATGGTAGACAAAGAGCAGATAGCTCACTGTGTATATTTGCTATGAAAGAAACTCTTTCGAAAACACTAAATAAACGCAAGTTATCGATCTTCACATATATTTCGTGCTCAAGCAGTTTTGCGACACCTACTTCACAAAGAAAGATTTCGTGCTAATTTACTTATTTAATTGTAATATATGTCATTCTGAGGCTGGTCTTCTTTCGAGTTAAACAAACGTTGTAATGACTTAACACAATTATTATTTCATTACCATCGGCAAAGTTCTTATCCCCTTCCTTTTATATCTCTGCAGGATTTCATTCTTCTTAAGTAGGGTTAATAAATACGCTCGTCAAATGGAAAGAACTATCCAACAAACATATTTTGATAACCTTCTATTATCATTGTACGCCTCAGTTGTTATCATCAGCGATTTTATTTTAGCTAATGTTGATACGCGCGTACAAAGCGCGTGATTTTCTTTTGGTGTTCAGATTCTTCTGTTAGTTTTTGTATGATAATTGAATAGCGGTTAGAATAAATACTACATCTAGCAAATGGATTGTTCACTCGAAAACGTTTGGAGTCGTAGATGTTTTTCTAGGGTCGAGTGAGGACAATTGCACGCCATCTGGTTTTTTATATTTATACTAAACTTTACAATAATAATCATTTGTAAATGCGTCTCTATGATTGGAATTCATTAGTTGCAGTAATTAAAGATGTGTTTTTTTTTTGCATAAAGAGCTTCAAATAAACTGTTTTCTGTACTTTTTCCAATATGATAAATATAATTATTTTTCAATCACATTTTTGTAAGAGGATACAAGGTTGGGGAAAGGCTATGTAATTTAGGCTTACGAGTTAACCCTATAAGAATATGGCCGTTACTCCTCTCCACTCACATGACGAGCTTTTCTGACCAACAGTGCATGGTATATATAGATGTAGATTAGATGACATTTACTGTTTATATGACGGTGAGGTATTTTGATGTACGTGTATAATGACATCATGGTATTTGTAAACCACTCAACCGGAATCGAACAATATAAATATATAAAAAATATTTTTCAAAGATCCAGTGATTGCTATTATATATTTTTATATATATGTCTATAGTAGTATTTTTTACTATTTAATAATGTTCAAGTTATTCTATTACACGTTACAGCTTTCACAGTAAGGACAAATATTTTTGAAACAGGAACGACTTGTAATAGAATGATACTTAAAACTATATGCGCTTCCACAGGGTTCCTGAAACTGTTCTGTTTCAAGAGTTAATAAAACCCAAATTAAGAGTAACAGATATTTGTATTTCTTGCTTTTGAAGTTCATGCTGTGTTTGTAGCATAATTATTCTCGTGATTCGTGGCATGGACACGTTTTACTGACGTCACGACAGTACAAATTACGACGTTAAGCGTCATTTATGTGACGTCATCTTAGTTTCTACTGACTGACTGACAGACAACACGCTACTACATGGTGGTGCGAGTGGTTAAAGCACGCGACCCTTCCAGGCGGCCTTCGGCCCCCTTTCGGGGAAATCAGAAAGTAAACTTAAAACGAAACAATTAATGTTCAAGTTACGTAATAAGTGTAATCATGCTTGTTTTGATTGTATTGCTGTTTTAAGTAATTAACAGACAGTTAGGGTTTACATCACGGTTTTAGGCAAACACAACTTAGCGTGGAAGAGAGGTTCATTACTGCTCACCGATATATACCTGTCTCTATACCTGGCCCCCCAGTGGCACAGCGGTATGTCTGCGGACTTATCAACGCTAGAATCCAGGTTTCGATACCCGTGGTGGGCAGAGCACAGATAGCCCATTGTGTAGCTTTGTGCTTAATTACAAATAAACAATAAACTCTATACATGCAAAAATCAGTTTCTTTGTTTCTATATTTAGCTGTCTCTAAATGTATTTTATTACCTTTCTATTTCTCCATTATTTCTTGACACGTATATAGAGAGGCCCGTGTTTTACTACACGAACATCATTACCTGAAAGACTATGTTGAATACAAGAAGAAGAAAAAAATATTGCTTTCGATGATTACACGACTCTATTTAATGGGAAGATTTCTTTCTGTCGCTTACCAACCTCATACATCTTGGCTTGGAGTGGAGTAGTTGAGGTGTATAGTCACAGATCAACAACCACTAACACTGCGAGATACGGAGTTTTGAAACAAATACTTAGACAGGTAGATCAGATGAGATTTTACCAATCGATTTATTTTTACACGTATATACATAGGAAAATAAAAATATTGAGGACTGACAAACAGATCAACTGATTTTTACAGATAGATTGGTAAGAATAAATACACAGACAGATAATTCGATAATTATATGTTAAACTAACTGGTGTACCACGCCCCCTGGACGGAAGTTATGTAAATTCACGATTAATGAAAGGTTATCTTAGAACAGGAAAAGCTGCTTCCAATATATGTAATTGTAAAAAAAAAAAAAAAATGCCCATAAAAATTTATAAAACAACAAATGTGAAACCGCAAGTTTGTATGTACCCCCCGCATGGATTTATTAAACGTCCATACCAAATTTGGTGAAGATCCATTCAGAGGAGATGAGGTAGTGATAAAAAAAAACGCAAAATGCAAAACTGAAAATTTCTATGTACCTACCCCCCGCATGGATTTATTAAACGTCCATATCAATTTTGGTGAAGATTCATCCACACCCTGTGAAGTAGTTACATGGACATACAACAGACAGTAATTATTATATTTATACAGATTCATTTCACAGCAAAGAAAAAAAAGAAACCTCACACAATCAAAGCTGATATCATCACAATATAACAATATTGAAAACTTAAATATTACCTCCCGTTAGTGCTTGATATTCAGCGCTAATAAAAGTGTCCTTTTGATTCTGTCCATAAATGTTACGTCCAATATTTAAATGACCTTCGAGCAGAAGTTGCAATAGAAAGACAAATCAATGTACCGAGAAAGAAAATTTCCATTAATTTAACACAATCCTTACAGTAAGCGGGTTCTTATTCACATTAAAGTAAAATGAAATGACGAACAACCAGCACGTGTGTGCCATGAAATTTTCTGATTGTCTGTATAGTAGTAAGAAAAAAAATCTGGTCTATTGTTTACTTGATACTTTATACTCGAGAAACGCCGGTTTCATTATTAATAAAACTAGGATATCATAGAATTTGTATATATATTACTTTTGAGAAAAATAAAATAGCCAAGAGAAACGAAATTGACATGAGCTATAACTCAATAGGGGGCGATTAAAAAATAACTAAATGCACATGCCAGTGTTGTCGACAGCTAGATATCTAAGGAAGACAAACACAGGAATTCAACTAACACTGATAAATATATGTACGTCTATATAAAGACAGCATTTTAAGAATTAAACAGATACACTGAAAACTTAATGGATGGACATTTTTATAGGTTTTTAAGCACATTATAAAAACGATTAAATACAGGAATATATAGACATATGCAAACACATATTGAAAGATAGATATAGACACACGGTTAAGGAAATATATAACATATACTAGATGTACTCTGGCAGGGTTCCCAAAAGTGTTCTGTTTCAAGAGTAAATAAAACCAAAATTAAGAGTAACAAATATTTTTATTTCTTGCTTTTGAAAACCATTGTCATGAGGAGTTGTAGCCTACAGAGACCATAATTGTTCTCGTGATTCATGGCATGCGCACGTTTTACTGACGTCACGGCAGTACAAATTGCGACGTTAAGCGTCCCTCATGTGACGTCATTTTAAATGTCTACCGACTGAGTGACAGACAACACACTACTGTATAATGGTGCGAGTGGCTAAGACAAGTTATCTGCGTATAGCTGCTCATGATTTTGAACTTATAGGCAGCTCGTCAGTGACTCCGATCGCTAACTGTTCAATAACTCTCGTCTGATCGAATACTGGGATCTTATGTCACTCTTATAACGCGCGGACTGAGTTTTTACGGAAACAGGACTCGAGCATAAACCCTCGTATTGACAGTCTGGGTACGCTAATCACTTGGCTACCACCAGCCCCCAAAATACCGGTGGAAAACTCAGTATGAAAATTATTGATCGACTTTTAACCCATTTTGTATCAGACTGTAAATTACATAAAATAAGATCAATCGACAAATCATATCGCACTGTTTATTTCTGTTTTTCTTGTGTAACAGTGATTGAGTACAATTGCGAAGCTTTTCTTGTTAAGCACAGACTGAGAAGTACTGTCACCAGACAAACACAAAAAATTCTTGTTAAGCACAGACTGAAAAGTACTGTCACCAGACAAACACAAAAAATTCTTGTTAAGCACAGACTGAAAAGTACTGTCACCAGACAAACACACAAAAATCTTGTTAAGCACAGACTGAAGAGTACTCTCACCAGACAAACACAAAAAATTCTTGTTAAGCGCAGACGGACACATATTGTCACCAGACAGACACAAACAAATCTTTGTTAAGCACAGGCAAACAGATATTATCACCAGACATAGACAACTAATCCTTATTAAGCACAGGCGGTCAGGTACTGTCACAAGACAAATACAAAAAAAAAATCCTTGTTAAGCGCAGATGGACACATATTGTCACCAGACAGACACAAAAAAATCTTTGTTAAGCACAAGCAAACAGATATTATCACCAGACATACACAACTAATCCTTATTGAGCACAGGCGGTCAGGTATTGTCACCAGACAAACACAAAAAATCCTTGTTAAGCGCAGACGGACACATATTGTCACCAGACAGACACAAACAAATCTTTGTTAAGCACAGGCTAATAGATATTATCACCAGACATACACAAAAATTCTTGTTGTTAAGCAGAAACAGATAGATAATGTCACCAGACAAGCACAAAAACGTTTTGTTAAGCACAGACGAACATGCATTATCACTAGACCCACACAACCAATCCTTATCAAGCACAGACGGGTAAATACTGTCACAACCAATCTTTATTAAGCTTAATTAAATCTTTATGAAGGTTTATTTATAGAGCTTCTATATAATATCAATTAAAAATAATAACATTGGACATGACGCTGAACAGCAATAGGCGCTAGGAAAATAAATACATTCAAGTTTCCTTGTAAAATGCCTTAAGAGTATTAGGCTTAGTGGATCAACTGAAATGTAATTTTGACTAGAAAACTGATTTTCCTTATAGGACTATCTTATCCAAACCGTTTTCCATTTGCACATATCAAATTCACAAGTCAAACTGATGAATTGTAGTCTTTTTCTCTTCCCTCCCTCTCTTTATCATAGTTTGTACCATTCCCATCAGGGTTATGAAATTCGGTAGCGTTTGCCGAAATGTACACGTTTTTTTTTTATGTTATTTCAATAAATATTAGCTCAGCGCTGGAGTACCACAGTACCGAGAAGAGATCACGGACGGAGTGATAAGCTCGTCTGTAATATGAAAGAGACTTATGGGGATTTACGGTAATGTTTAACATGATATACATTGCATTTGCTGTACCCTCTTGGTAGCCACGGCTGCCTTGGAGCATTGTAGATAACATGTTGAAACATGTAAGTGAAATATGAGTGTTATAAACAGAGAAAGTTTTTCCATTACTAACTTATTTTGTTTGAGAGAGTTATAAATGACACAGCGCCACCATTTTTCTTAATAGCTAAGCCTAAGTTTAACCGTTTTTCTTAATAGCTAAGCCTAAGTTTATAAGATTTTTTTTTTAGCTGATTCTGAAAGAAGTGTACAACCGTACAATGGGAGAAAGCTTAGTTGAAAATATGTGTTTAATCCCCGTTCTCGTAATCACACATTTTACGAGATAAAATGCTTATACAAAAAGGAACATATATATATATGTCGTTAAGACATCGCCCTGATTTACCAAACAGGTGTGTCCAGATATACATAGTACGAAACATGATTATTTTTACTGTAAATCATTATGATACCGCCCTGATTTACCAAACAGGTGTGTCCAGATATACGTAGTACGAAACATGATATTTTTTTACTGTAAATCATTATGATTTACAAAACAGGTGTGTCCAGATATAAGTAATGCGAAACATGATATTTTTTACTCTAAATCATTATGATATCTCCCTGATTTACAAAACAGGTGTGTCCAGATATACATAGTACGAAACATGATATGTTTTATTGTAAGTCATTATCAAATCGCCCTGATTTACAAAGCAGGCGTGTACAGATATAAATAGTACGAAACATGACATTTTTTTTACTGTAAAATTGTTTAAGTGCTCATCTATGTACACAAAATATAATCTGTACTTAAGACAGTAAGTTTAATGTAACATATTATTGATAAGTGCTGTAAAAGAGAGAGAGAGAGAGAGATGGGATATATTTACAAATAAAAGCTTGAACGACGACCGGTTGATCAAATAATTGATCAAACAGAAGCACACTTAAAAATGATTGTTATATATATGAGAGTGTTGTGTGTGTTATGTGTTAAGTGTTCTTCTACATTTAAATCCAACAGTAATTTCATAACTTATTTTTTTTTTAAATCTCGTTGGAATTAAATCATCTCCTACATTTATTTATGTTTTTAACGTCGACTGAGTAGCTGAAAATCATTTAATAGTAAAGTCTATTATTGCTATGGTTCGTAACCAACACGATCACTTTAGTTATATTGTATAACTAGTCACTCATTACTAACTAGTTTTGAGTCTACATTTCGAATACTGATCTGCTGCCATATCTAGAGAAGTCGTAAAAATGACTGTTTTTGTGTTGGCAGTGTAGCGGCCGGTATTCGATCCTGGATTTTATACTTTTGGAAGTGTGATAAAGTATCCACTCTACTTGGATTTCTCCGGAAAGATCTTAAATCAACTAATTATTTAAATGTTTTCAAGAGGGGTATCCAGGTTTTGCTGACTTCTAACCTAGATTGACTAAGCGTGTTATGAAGTAGGTGAATGTAGAAGTCTTTTTGTTGTGTTCGGTTCGTGTCTTATAATCTTAGTGTTATTCCATGTTACCCTGTAACCTTATTCTCTGGCATGATGTGTTTTGTAGATAAATCATTATTACCGAGAGTCTTGTATGTCTACTATGTTCCCGAATTCTAACTTTTGTTGACTTTTTGTCTATCCAATGTATTGGAATACACATTCACAGGGGATTCTGTAAATGGTGTTTTTCGTTTCCGTTGGGTCCTTATTTGGTTTGGTGTAAACTAACTTTGATGGTATTGTGTTGTGGCTTCTCGATACTGTTATGACTTTATGTTGTTTACGTATTCTCTGTATGTTTTCGGAGAGACCTCTGACATAGGGGAATCTAGCCACGTGTCTGTAATTTTCTTCCCCTTTTATTGTCAGTGTATATCTTCTTTAACAAGTGTTAGGGTATCCATTATTAAAGATAACTGCAGTGATGTGTTTTTCTTCCAATGTTTCCCCTGCTTCAATATTACAAGTCTTATCCGTTCTGGAAACTAGGCAGACTGTCTTGATACTGTTGTCGTGGCTTGATATGCTGTTGGAGCACCTGTGGATTTCCTATAAACTGTGGTATATGAAATTCGTGTCTTGGTAACCATCACGTTAAGTAGTTTATGTTTTATGTTTCCATGGTGAATTGTAATACACGATGTTGTTGTTGTTGTTCATCTGATTCACGAATTCTTGAATCTTGTTATTACGAATGTATGGTCAACATATCCGAGGTCGAAGAGCAGTTGTCTTCATGGTGCTAACTTTGAAATGTTTCATGTAGAGGTTACTGAGTACTGGTGATAGTGAGTGAGTCTATATCTAGGCCTTCATGTTGTTGGTTATGTTTATCTTCTAGTTGGTTATGTTGAAACACAATGTTGTGAGTTTTACTATCGTGGAGGTTATCAAATATCTGAGAGTGGTTTTTTTTTACCTATTAATGGTGATATTATATCCGAGGTTCGCGTGCAGTTGCCGAAAAAAAATCGCATTTTGTTCTTTGAAGCTGTGGACGCGTTATAAGAGTGACGGTCAAATCACACTACTATATTAAAGTAGCCAAAGTGGTTGGTATTGACTAGCTACCTTTCCTCTAGCCTATCACTTGAAAATTAGGGACGATAGCATAGAAAGTTCTCGAAAAGCGTAAAATTCAACAAACAAAGTAACAAGTAGAGACTGGAGTTTAATGACGTATTATTCATTCTTTTATATTACAGAGACATTCTCTTTGTCTGCTGGTAGAATTCTTACGGTGTTGGCTCTCTCTTCAACTTTCCAAGGACAACTTTTTTCTGATGGAGTGCTGTTGTAGTGGAATTTACATTTCTGGACTGCTGACTTTATTGTTATTGTAGTGGAGTTTACATTTCTGGACTGCTGACTTTATTGTCATTGTAGTGGAGTTTACGTTTCTGGACTGCTGACTTTATTTTTACTGTAGTA
>NW_013670580.1:55150-59362 GCF_000517525.1 Limulus polyphemus | reverse complement strand
TGTTACTCTACTGTCGTCTTCAGGGTAGTCCTGAGAAGGACTAGTTTTATCCTACGTTGTTTGTTACTCTACTGTCGTCTTCAGGGTAGTCCTGAGAAGGACTAGTTTTATCCTACGTTGGTTTGTTACTCTACTGTCGTCTTCAGGGTAGTCCCGAGAAGGACTAATTTTATCCTACGTTTCGGTTGTTACTCTACTGTCGTCTTCAGGGTAGTCCTGAGGAGGATTAGTTTTATCCTACGTTTCGGCTGTTACTCTGCTGCCGTCTTCAGGGTAATCCTGAGAAGGACTAGTTTTATCCTACGTTGGTTTGTTACTCTACTGTCGTCTTCAGGGTAGTCCCGAGAAGGACTAGTTTTATCCTACGTTTCGGCTGTTACTCTGCTGTCGGCTTCAGAGTAATCCTGAGAAGGACTATTTCTGTGTTGATATAGATCAGAATTCGATCGTGGGTTTCCCTGGTGGAAGTCTTGTTCGTTATTAACTCGATTTAAGTAACCCCAGTTAAAACTTGATTCAACTAATCATTTAATTTGTTTTCAAGAGGGGTATCCAGGTTTTGCTGACTTCTAACCTAGATCGACTAAGCGTGTTATGAAGTAGGTGAATGTAGAAGTCTTCTTTTTGTTGTGTTCGGTTCGTGTCTTATAATCTTAGTGTTATTCCATGTTACCCTGTAACCTTATTCTCTGGCATGACGTGTTTTTGTACATAAATCATTATTACCGAGAGTCTTGTATGTCTACTATGTTCCTGAATTCCAACTTTTGTTGACTCCGTTGGGTCCTTATTTGGTTTGGTGTAAACTAACTTTGATGGTATTGTGTTGTGGCTTCTCGATACTGTTATGACTTTATGTTGTTTACGTATTCTCTGTATGTTTTCGGAGAGACCTCTGACATAGGGGAATCTAGCCATGTGTCTGTAATTTTCTTCCCCTTTTATTCTCAGTGTATATCTTCTTTAACAAGTGTTAGGGTATCCATTATTAAAGATAACTGCAGTGGTGTGTTTTTCTTCCAATGTTTTCCCGGCTTCAATATTACAAGTCTTATCCGTTCTGGAAACTAGGCAGACTGTCTTGATACTGTTGTCGTGGTTTGATATACTGTTGGAGCACCTGTGGATTTCCTGTAAACTGTGGTATATGAGGTTCGTGTCTTGGTAACCATCACGTTAAGTAGTTTATGTTTTCTGTTTCCATGGTGAATTGTAATACACGATATTGTTGTTCATCTGATTCACGAATTCTTGAATCTTGTTATTACGAATGTATGGTCAACATATCCGAGGTCGAAGAGCAGTTGTCTTCATGGTGCTAACTTTGAAATGTTTCATGTAGAGGTTACTGAGTACTGGTGATAGTGAGTGAGTCCATATCTAGGCCTTCATGTTGTTGGTTATGTTTATCTTCTGGTTGGTTATGTTGAAACACAATGTTGTGAGTTCTACTATCGTGGAGGTTATCAGTTGGGGATCGTTAGGGAAGATGTTGGATACGTCTTGTGAGGTTATCGAGGTTACTTTGATTATTTCTATAAGGTTCTTGATGGGTGAGGATGTTTTTCTGTTAATGATGATGTAACATCTGCCAGGTGTCTAACTAAGGTATGGCATGGTGAATGTCTGCACTTGACCATAGACGTGTGGAGTGGCTCTGTAGTGTACTGTTAGTTATTTGTCTCAAGTTTTTTTCTGATGTCCCTTGAGGAGTTGATTGTTTTCCTTCTCTGTGTTAGACTTAATCTTCGTGTAGTAGCCATCTTCAACAAGCAACTGGAGTCTCGAGTATGATGGTGTATTCCTCATTATCTGTGATTACAGTGACATTCTCTTTGTCTGCTGGTAAAATTCTTACGGTGTTGTCTCTCTTCAAGTTTCCAAGGGCAACTTTATTCTGATGGATTGCTATTGTTGGTGGAGTTTACATTTCTGGACTGCTGACTTTAAAAAGAAATTCACATAAAGAAACTGAATTCACTCACTGATTCTCAAAACAAGAAACCTTCGAATAGTATAGACACACCTAAACGTAACGTAATAAATTTAGTAAACGACAACTAACAGAACCTGCAGAAAGTTTACCAAGTAAATATCTAAACTTCTCTATAACTCCACTACAGTAAAAATAAAGTCAGCAGTCCAGAAATGTAAACTCCACTACAATAACAAGATCCATCGTGTGTGTGTTGGTACGAAGTTTGAATAGATGTATTTATCTTGATAGATTCTAGGTTGTTTCTTATATTAATGCTGTTTTATATTTTCTGTTTATCAATATTTGATCTTATCTTGTAACACGGCTTTGTTAAGTTTCTCAGTTAATATTCAACACCTTGTAGTGTTGATAGGTAATTTAACCTCAAGTAATCTAGGACTTGCATTTTGTTGTTTACATTTATGGAGGAACGTGAGGGAGGTATTTATTTTAGCTAAATCACAGAACTCACACCCTCCTGTATCGGCGCAAACTACTCCAAACCTTAAATAAATACTATCAACAGCAGCAAGGACAGCTAGCCTCTGTCAACACTACTCAGTAACCTAACCTCTAAATGAAATATTTTGCTCTGAAAACGGACGCTTTTCGCTCTAACCTTTAACTCAGATATATTGATGAAATGTTCGTAATATCGCATACACTGCAGACAAGATTCAATAATTCATAGACCACCTGAACAGACAACAAATCACAATGGAAATAGAAAAAGATAACAAACTTTTCAGTCTTTGACGTAATGGTTACCAAGACACATACCTCATACACATATTAGTTTACAGGAAGTCCACAGATATGGTTAAGTACCTCGACTATAAATCAAACCACCAAAACGGTGTAAAGACAACCCAATAGACTACCTTGTTTCCAGAATGAACAAGATTTGTGATACCGAATAACCTAACAAGGTGGAAGAGAAACACTGTAATCTTCCTCAACAATGGGTATCCGGAATAGTTGATGAGGAATATAATAAATGGATTTCCGTAAGTTGATGAATAATATAATAAAATGGATATCCGGAAGAGTTGATGAGGAATATAATAAAATGGATATCCGGAAGAGTTGATGAGGAATATAATAAAACGGATATCCGGAAGAGTTGATGAGGAATATAATAAAACGGATATCCGGAAGAGTTGATAAGGAATATAATAAAATGGATATCCTGAAGAGTTGATGAAGAATATAATAAAATGGACATCCAGAAGAGTTGATGAAGAATATAATAAAATGGATATCCGGAAGAGTTGATGAGGAATATAATACAATAAGAAAAACATCGGGAACAAACATGAAGAAAACATACAGGATACGTGAACAATATAAAGTCATAAAAATACTCCAGAATTCACAACAAAATACGATCACAATTAATACACACCAAACTGCCGAACTATCCAGTGGAGACAAAAACCACCGTTTACATCATCCTCCATGAATGTGGGTTCCAGTACATTCGAGAAATAAAAACAACAACAACTAACAAACAAAGTTAGAATTCGGGAACATAGTAGGCATAGATGACTCTTGGATACCGATTTATCTGCAATGGTCCATGATGCCAGAGAAGAAGAACAGTAGAGTATATATTTAGAATAATACTAAAATATTGTATAGGTTAGGAACCACGCGTGACAGAAATAAAAGAACTCTTTTTACACCCACTTAACTGATAACACACTCTGTGAACTTTAGCATGGAAATCAGCAAAACCTGTAAAAAAATTATTTGACATAACCTAAACATAAGCTTATTATACAACTTATAACACACTCTGTGAACTTTAGCATGGAAATCAGCAAAACCTGTAAAAAGAATGATTTGACATAACCTAAACATAAGCTTATTATACAACTTATAACACACTCTGTGAACTTTAGCATGGAAATCAGCAAAACCTGTAAAAAGAATGATTTGACATAACCTAAACATAAGCTTATTATACAACTTATAACACACTCTGTGAACTTTAGCATGGAAATCAGCAAAACCTGTAAAAAAATGATTTGACATAACCTAAACATAAGCTTATTATATAACTTATAATCTTTATTGCCCGCAAATAAGCTTTTGTTTTAAAAAAAATAAAACAATTATCAACTGATCTTGAAAACAAGATGTCGCTTGATACTTACATCAGCATGCATTATAAAAAAAAATTTACAAAAAGTTAATTTTGCTCTTATCTATAATCTACTTGGCTTTGGATG
>NW_013670580.1:48716-54473 GCF_000517525.1 Limulus polyphemus | reverse complement strand
ATCCCTATTATGAAGCACGATAGAGGTTCATGATTGTTAAAATCCACTTTCAGGCATTATAGTCATCATGATTTCTAAACAGTTGGAAGAATGTATAAAGTATTGTTAAAATGCACTAGAAGGCAATATAGTAACCCCAACACAACGTTTTCAATAAACCCGAGAAAACATTTTAAGAAATTCCTGGGCGATCCCTATTATGAACCACTATCGTGGTTCGTGATTGTTAAAATCCACTTGCAGGCATTATAGTCATCCTGATTTCTAAACAGTTGGAAGAATGTATAAAGTATTGTTAAAATGCACTAGAAGGCAATATAGTAACCCCAACACAACGTTTTCAATAAACCCGAGAAAACATGCCTGCAAGTGGATTTTAACAATCACGAACCACGATAGTGGTTCATAATAGGGATCGCCCAGGAATTTCTTAAAATTATCACGTGATATCACCAACAGACTGGTTAGCTCTACCCATTCTTATCATGTGATGTGACCAACAGACTGGTTAGTTCTACTCATCCTTATCATGTGATGTGACCAACAGACTGGTTAGTCCTACCCATTCTTATCATGTGATGTGACCAACAGACTGGTTAGCTCTACCCATTCTTATCATGTGATGTGACCAACAGACTGGTTAGTTCTACTCATTCTTATCATGTGATGTGACCAACAGACTGGTTAGCTCTACTCATTCTTATCATGTGATATCACTAACAGACTGGTTCTTCCAACATTCCCATTATATGATATTACCTAAACACTGGTTCGTTGATCAGACTGCTCTTGGAAGAGAAATAAAAGGAAAAGGAGCGAATGGTAGAAAAAACTAGTTATTGTTAACATAAGAACAAAATTATTCTTATAATTTTTGACAAGGAAAGTACCTGTTGACATTACACTTCTTGTGTTACATCAAAATGAAAAATTAAATGTCTCCTTAAAATTGCAAATCTCGAAAACATTCGTATTTTGTAGTCCTTAAAGTATTCCGTTCAGAACTAGTCTAGAGACTGATATTTAGACTTCAAACAATTAGTGTCTGTGGGAGGTTTTCGTCCCTGTGCACATCCTAGTTTGTTATTATACGTTGCTAAGTAACACAAACTACTTTTAACACTTTATTTTTCTATGGTTCATGCATTATCCACCGCAGTTCATTATGTTACACATAGCTGATCCGGTCGGGACGTTAACGGCCCACTCCAGATGAATGTCTGCTTCTTTACGCTACTTTTGATCGTCTTGCCTCATCAGAATACCACATCTTTAGAGGTTCAGGCTATTTAAGGGAGACGAGCATATGTGATTGTTCATGGAAATATAAAGATCAGGATTTAACATTTTGCCGCTTCAATTAACACAACATTCGGTTTCGATTAGGATCCAGTCTTTTCAGGAGCGAGTGTTTTATGGGATCGTTTTACAGATTACTATTTTTCTTTTCTGTGCTCTTTGGAAATACAACAAACTGTCAGTGTTATAGACATTTTCCAATGTTTTCTCTCAACTAGAATAAGCCTAATATATACTTATATACACACTACTTGTTCATTTCAGTTTGTGGATTATTTAATCTATTTCAGTTAAATTGTTTATGCGATAAAATTAAGAGTAGTGAACGATAAACTACGTTTAGTTTCGTCATTTATCTTTTTTTTCGTTTGTTTGTTGTATAGTTTATAAAGAGGTTGAGTATATTATGATGCAACGAGTTTGGAGCCTCGCAACGGCGTTACAGTTTATGTCATACTTCGGTCGTACTTTATCTGACGACTGTGCATCTTGACAATAGCCCTGCAACGCCATTTCCGTTGCAAAAGGTTCCGCCGTAAGGTTGTCTTATCTAAAGCAGACCCATATTCCCAAAGCTTTCGATAAATCTTTTAGTGTAATAGGACAGCGATTTAACAGCGCTCGTTTAAATTGTCCGGTCACATAGATATCTATAGTCCTGCGACTTAACGGTATGTCTTCTTATAAAATAGCGTGAGTATCTGTTTCATTCTCCAGCTGCTTGAAGTAAGCTACAGATGGATGGAAACTATCATAGAAGCAACATGTGTATACGTGGATTCTCACTTGTTCTAAAACTCCACAATTTACTTAACACGACTGGATTAAAACTTTTTACAGGTCTCTTTCTGAATCGTCCTGGTGTCCTAAGCTGATCCATATTCCTATGTTTTCTAATGATATTAAGTACAATGTATATTCCCATTTTGGAAATTATAAATCCCTTGTCTGAATTATCAACAAATCCTTATAAACTGTATGTTTCAATGTCTTGCATCGAAAAAGGTCTGTTATATACCTTCCTCAAAATACATCGATGTTTGCTTGCATTACATTTCTTAAGAAATGTCATATAATATAGAAATGTAGTTTCGATACATTCCGTTCCACCGCGATTTTATATCGGCTGTGGTTTGCACCTGAACTGTTTGATTTACACATTTAATGTCGTTTTAATGTAACGTACTCAACTCTCTGTAAATGCCAAACTAATTATTAACATTTAAATACTTTTAATGTATTCCAGTATATACCGTGAAAAAGAAAGACCCATAACTACAGCGAAATTACTCTACTTCAAATCAAATGATATACGAATTTGTCAACTTCAATCGAATGAATAACTTTAAAAAGATCTAAACCGAAAAGCTTATTTAGTTGTGTTAGAGCAAAAAAGCCACATTGGTCTATCTGCTGTGTCCAGTACAGAGAATTGAACCCCGGATTTTATCATTGTAAACATATTTCAAGATTATTGAGAAAGACATGACTAGTACAAAAATTTCACAACACACTTTGTTATGTTTTTTTGTTTGTTTGTTTGGAATTAAACACAAAGCTACACAATGGGCTATCTGTGCTCTGCCCACCACGGTTATCGAAACTCGGTTTCTACCGTTGTAAGTCCGCAGACATACCGCTGTGCCACTTTGTTATGATGGCTTGCATAAGACGCTTTGCTTATTAGTGTTTTTTTGTTTTCAAACGGTTACCTTAATTTAGCGCTATAAAAGTTGCACAGCGGAAGAACTTAAGATACCCTGTTTTATATTATGAACTATACCAATGTATAACTATAATTTTGCCGCGCGTGTGTTTGCAGAAAGATTGTTATAGAATCTGCTCCATGATAATATCGACAACATATCATTTTCAGAAAATTGACAAAAGCAAGCACGTGCTTCAAACACTCGCATCACGTGATAACCCATACCAAACCCTGAGCTATTATCTAATATCAGACGGAGCGAATAAAACTTGGAGACGGACATCCTGCAAATTACCAGTAACCGTGAAGTTATACTGAAAGCATTTGTTTTTAACAGAAATACATGTTTTAATAGTTGATGAAGTGGAACAGTTTATCAAGAAAAAAAACCATGCATATTTGTTTGTGAGACATAAAATTTGAGAACCCATGTTTTTAAATGTGACTTTTTCGAGTCGCACATCCATTTTATCGTTCCGTGCTCGAAGGCTCTAATTTTTTAACTTCAGCTTAGACAGATCGAACGATGTCAACACCTCTTAGCGGAGGTTATCAGGTGAGGATATACCTCTTAGCGGAGGTTATCAGGTGAGGATATACATTTTAGCGGAGGTTATCAGGTGAGGATATACCTCTTAGCGGAGGTTATCAGGTGAGGATATACATTTTAGCGGAGGTTATCAGGTGAGGATATGCATTTTAGCGGAGGTTATCAGGTGAGGATATACATTTCTGAGCTTGTAAGAGGAAACATTACGAAGAGTGAGGGTTATAACTTAACTTAATTCATTAAACGCAATGCACTAATACGGGGAAGTCTAGTATTGTGCTTCTTTGTACACTTCATGACAAGGTTAGTGTTCTCTGAAGCAACGCGCTCACTAATCTAGCCTTCCAATCACGCAAGCTCGTACAAAACAAGGCTTAGGAACCGAACTTAAGGCAGTGAGCACCATTGATTATAATACGCTGATAATAATTCAGCTTCATTCAAAATACTGATACGATCATATTGATTAATTTTCTTTGCACAAATTATTTTAGCTATTCTATAAGCGAGGCGCCATCTGTTATCTTCAATATCAAAGCTGTGAAAAAAAAAGAAGTTAAAAATGCCTAAAAATGCAGTCAAACAACTTTACAAGCATCTATGATTCTCAGATAGTGTTTTCTATATACCAGTCTGAAAGCTCTTATTTGTGTGAGTGTGTGTGCAGTAAATATAACATTAAATCACGTCCGGTAGAAACAGGAAGTTGTAAAATCGCCATGACAGTTTTTATTAGACAGTTTATTTATTGGATTAACATCTTTGGCAATCACTCATACTCCTTGTTTAAACCATTCTTCCAAGTTCACCATTTTCAAATTTTGTGATAAGAAACGAAGAATCGCGAGAAATTGAAATCGTTTTTCCGAAAATGTTATTTTTACTTTTAATGGCTTATATTTTACTACAAGTCTCTGTACGCTTTCTTATTTATAGTGTAGGTCAAGTTTACATTTGATCTCCCAGTTCTTCTCTGCATGCTATACAAATTATAAAGGGAAATAAATACTCACGGATCTTTACAAACCACAGTTAAACTAAAGTTAGAGAGAGAAAAATAAATATGTTTCTGTCACGTAATGTAACATTTTTGTCTCTTTGTGTTAGAAATCTCGCTCACTATAATGCAATATTTAGTATATATATATTTCTGCCACTGTACTGTAGTATTTCTGTTATTTAATGTAACATTTCTGTCGTTATATATTATAAGTTTCTGCCACTGTAATCCAATATTTTCTATATATATATATTTGTTATTGTAATGTAACATTTCTGTCACAATAATTCAATTCTTAGGATGCATTTCTGTTACTGTTATGTAATTATAGTGTGTATTTCTGTTACTATAATCCAGTATTTACTATACACTTCTGCCACTGTAATGTAATATTTCTGTCACTATAGTGTATTTTTTGTTGTTGTTATTAAGCGCAAAGCTATCTGTGCTTGCCCGCAGCTGGCATCGAAATCAGGTTTCTAGCGTTATAAGTCTGCAGACATACCGCTGTGCTACTGGGGGGGGGAAGTTGTGCTTAATTACAAATACACATAAACATAAGAAATAAACAAATAAAATGGTTCAATTATAATATATATATAATAATTTATAATTAATATATAAATAAGATATGTTACAATCAGTTAGACAAAGTAATTTTTATGCACAATGTCTATACTATAGCACGTCACAACTAACAACTGATAAATTATTATAAAATTATACCAGGACAAATTCAACACATGGTGAAAGAGAAAGGAGAAAGTTCCCTGGTGGCAAGGCTTAACATTATTCGAGAATCGAATCAGGCTCATAATCCTCTACCCTCCAGGGAAACTTAATTATGTAAATGCACCCTGTTACTATAGAGAACTAACCAGTCTGTTGGTGATATCACATGATGGGAATGAGTAGAACTAACCAGTCTGTTGGTGATATCACATGATGGGAATGGGTAGGAACTAACCAGTCTGTTGGTGATATCACATGATGGGAATGAATAGGAACTAGCCAGTCTGTTGGTCATATCACATGATGGGAATGAGTAGGAACTAACCAGTCTGTTGGTGATATCATATGATGGGAATGAGTAGGACTAACCAGTCTGTTGGTCATATCACATGATGGGAATGGGTAGGAACTAACCAGTCTGTTGGTGATATCATATGATGGGAATGAGTAGGACTAACCAGTCTGTTG
>NW_013670580.1:42039-47738 GCF_000517525.1 Limulus polyphemus | reverse complement strand
TTCTAATACAACATACAGGCAAAATCATCTTAAAAGTAAACTTGTTCTTTTGCACCAAAACCTAGACAGATATACTATACGAAACGCTGGCAAGTCCATGAACTCTTTAAAAAGCTCATTATTTTTCCTTGAAAGTTGATCAACGTGGCTATAAATACATAATATATGCGATGTTGTTATGAACGGCTTCCTTTGTACTAGACGCTTGCTAAACGCGTGCTTACACGAGACCTCAGGCACAAAACCATCTGGCTCAGTAAATAATGGTGGGTGAAAACAAAAGTCAATGCAGCAATAAACTGTTGAAAAACGTATAACATTCAACTGAATGTGTATGCACGTTTGTGTTTATAGCAAAGACACTTTGAGTTATTGCTTTGTCCACCGCGGGGAATCGAACCCCGGATTTTAGCGTTGTAAGTTAAGTTAATAGTAAACCACTGGACTTGTACTGCTGAGTGGAAGCGCATGATAAAAATTTACAATAGTATTTGGTTTTCTAATAGCCTATATGCTGAATAACGTATGTTCATATCCCTCGGTCGGGAATTCACATTTAGTCAGTAACTTTTAGGAGTCACTTAGGTTGTCAGCCACCAGGAGCGTTCTTTGAAATTATATCGAAATCAAAGCTACAAGTAAAAAAAAAAAAATAAACGTTGACAAAAATTACGTTTCCAAGACGCAATTTTTACTCAGTCTATGCCATAATTCAAATAAAATATCATCAGTTCACTTTTTAACTTTTAACTCGAATGAAATCTTGTTTTTTTATGTAGGAAATTTCACAAGGGCTATCTGTGCATAGTTACCACTGAATTGAAAGTGGTAGACTAGAGGGAAGGCAACATCTATTCAACAGATCTCCCCACCAGCTTTTGGGCGACTGAATAGTAGGATCTGATCATTACTCTTATAAAAAACTATTGCCCCAACTATTGTAGCAACTAGTCGCGAACCGTGAATCCTCAGGCATCACAAAATCAGTTTTAAATTAAAAAAAAAAGCGTATTCTATTCATTTCAAAAATACACAAATTCGATGAAATAAAAAGAAAAACTTTACATTTTTTACAAGCCGAAATAGGTCAACATTAAAATAATGAACTTCGAACATGAAATTAAAACTTAACCAACAATAATTCAAACATTCTTTTTTTTTACCTCTAGTACTTAGTTTTATTGACTGAACACAGGTAGTAGGTAATAAAAAACATACTTTTTTTCTTAAGTCTGGAACTTTCGTTTTTTGTCAGTAGTAAGGAATGGTATTACTTTTGAATCGATTGTATTGAGTTATACACACATCACTGGACACTACAGTATTTGTGGTCAAATAGAGAAGAAACAAAGAGTTATACACACATCACTGGACACTACAGTATTTGTAGGTCAAATAGAGAAGAAACAAAGAGTTATACACACATCACTGGACACTACAGTATTTGTGGTCAAATAGAGAAGAAACAAAGAGTTATACACACATCACTGGGCACTACAGTATTTGTGGTCAATAGAAAAGAAACAAAGAGTTATACACACATCATTGGGCACTACAGTATTTGTGGTCAAATAGAAAGAAACAAAGAGTTATACACACATCACTGGGCACTACAGTATTTGTGGTCAAATAGAGAAGAAACAAAGAGTTATACACACATCACTGGGCACTACAGTATTTGTGGTCAAATAGAGAAGAAACAAAGATATATAGTCATTAGTTTCGGTAGAGTAAACGGAAAGCATACAGCCTTACAGCAAATAACTTTCAAACTGTATTTGGAGTCGTTCCATGTTACAAGGTGAACAATTATGTTTAACAACAAATAACCAACATTCACAGCTACGGGTTTCACTCTCATACGTGAATATTGAAGAACTGTAAAGCCTTACAACTTCCAAACTTCAAATGAATATTTTCTTACTCTTTGTTTCTTCTCTATTTGACCACAAATACTGTAGTGCCCAGTGATGTGTGTGTAACTCTTTGTTTCTTCTCTGTTTGACCACAACTAATGTAGTGCCCAGTGATGTGTGTATAACTCTTTGTTTCTTCTCTATTTGACCACAACTAATGTAGTGCCCAGTGATGTGTGTATAACTATATATATAATCCACGTCATTGTAATATGGGTGTATATTGGTATTTGCCACCAGGGGGTACGGAATTAAGGGTTTGATTTTAATATGTGTTCGAATATGGACACTTTCCACGTGTTTCATTACGGTAAATTGCCAACGTAGTCACACAGCTTCAGGATAACGATGATGAAAAGAGAAGAGGATGTTTGTCAAGTCGATTTGCTGCGTTTACCATGACTCGAGGAACGACTTTGAAGCCTTTGCAAATAATTCAAGAGCCGTAAATATAACTTATTAGGATTAGTGTTCGCCAATTTTGTTGCACATGCGCGAATAAATCACAAACTTGCTTCAAAGGACCATAAATGTTAGATTACGATTTGGAAACAGGTAGGAGTATTCTGGAACTTTCTATTGTTGGAATTCTAAAGTGTGACTTTTGTTTGTTTGTTTTAGCGCAAAGCTACATAATAGGCTATTTCCGTCTTTAACGGGGAATCGAACGCCGGATTTTACAGTTATAAAGCCGTAAACTTACTCCTGACCTGCTGGGGAAACTAATGAGAACCCAAACGAATTTTCCCCCGGAACGTTGGAGGGAATTAGTACCAAGTCAGCAGTGACACGTTCTGTTAAATTCTTGACAGTGATACGTTCTGTTATATTGTTGACAGTGACATATTATTTTAAAGTGTTGACACAGACAAACTACGATAATCCTAAAAATCGTCCAAAATTCCTAGTTCGTGTTTCGCCAATTTGTGACCACATGACAAAATTCCTTATTCTCCTCCAGATATCAGTGACCTGTTTCAGTAGTGCTTTTACAATGTTGCCTGTCGTCACTTGACAGTTCATCGGGCATCACAAGTCAATCGTCGATAAAGCAGACGAATAGTACAGAACGTTGCATAGCAACGCATCGGTATCTTCATTTGTTTTGGTAGCTTGATGCGAGACGCTGCTGGTTGTAATTTAAGAGGTTCTCAGATTTCCGTAATTAGGATCCGTCTAGTTCAATATGTTTTGTCGTAACGATTTTTTACCGGAAATATTATGTACCCCCACCCCCACCCCTCCACCCTCGCTACCCAAAGTGACGAAATTGTTGTTTCGCAAATATTTGACGGTGGGAATTCGGTTGCGGATTTATGGTTTCGAAAAGGTCATCAATTTGAAAGGATAACAAAGAGGGCCCCTATTCGTTACTTATAGTTGTTGTTTTCTTTTTTGGACAACTTATATATCATTATTGAGGGGGGAGGGAGTGTGTGGGAAAAGGAGATGATGTAAAATGACGTCCCATACTCTTGTTATCGCTGATGCAAAAACAAACAACATGTATCCGACACATAGTTATCAGATTTTAAGATTTTTACTCAAATATTTATTTCATAACATAGTTATGACACACCCCATTTTTTTAAATGATAAATCGATATGAAAGCCTTACAGCTTCTTAAAGAACTTTCGATCTACAAATATCATAATATAAAACAGTTCAATTATGCAAACAAAAATGGATATTTTTGTTCCCTTGTTTTGGCAAAGTTCGTGCAAAGCTACTCAACGGCTCTCTGCACTAGCTGTTCCTAATTTAGAATTGATAGATTAGAGGCAAGGCAGATGATAAACACCACCCTCCGCCAACGTTTGAACTAGTCACCATTCTAATCAAATAATGGGATTAACCGTCACATAATAACAACCCACACGGGTGAAAGGCGAGCACGGTCGGTGATGGGATGCAAACCCACGACCCGCAGTTTACGATCCGAGCGCCCAAGTCACCGTGCCATGCAATAAAATGCACGTGACTACAGCAGTATGTAGTGTACACACAGATCGTGTTTTTAAACCAACGTCAAACACTTTATATTGTTTAAACTGGAAGTTGGTGTGGATATTGTGAAGATAGAAACTGTTTTTTTTATATTGAAGTCTAATAAAATACGCTCCAGCTAGCATTAAAGGCTTGTGTCTAAACGTGTAATTAATAAAGTTTCTTTTACCCGCAATGTTTTATTTTTTTTGTTCTCTGTTAAGCAAAGAATTTATCGCAAGATGTTCTGTTACACACGTTGTTGAAGTGTAGGTAAATACTATAGGAACTTCTGCCTTTCAGTTCGAACCGCTGGGTGGTGTTCCGTGAAACCAATATATATATATATGTATATAACAGGAACGTGTAAATTTATAACATTATAAATTATTTATTTATATTATTAATTATTTATAAATTATAAATTTATAAACAACATACGACCATCTGATATTTGAATCGATTGTCTGTTTGTCTGTTTTGAATTTCGCGCGAGGGCTGTCTGCGCTAGCCGTCCCTAATTTAGCAGTGTAAGACTAGAGGGAAGGCAGCTAGTCATCACCACCCACCGCCAACTCTTGGGCTACTCTTTTACCAACGAATAGTGGGATTGACCGTCACATTATAACGCCCTCACGGCTGAAAGGGCGAGCATGTTTGGTGTGACGGGGATTTGAATCGAATCTTTCACCTTGAACAAAATTTAAGGTGTAATAACCGTTTCAAAGATGACTTTCAGCGAAACTTGTAGCTATTTATAAGCTTTTAAAATGTTCAATAAAAACATTTTTATAATATTTTTAATATTTTCTAAACATTTTAAAATCTACATATCCATACATTTCGCTGAAAATGACCTTTAAACTGTAATTACATAATAAAAGTGTGTATCAAAGTAAAAGTCTCGATTCAAATACCTCGGCGTTCGTATGTTGTTTACAAATTTACTGGTACCTGTTGTAATGAGATTTGAAATGGTTCACGGTGCGCCACCTAGCGGTTCGAATCAAAGAATATCTCCAACCGAACAACGTAAATCATTCTAATATTTATCTAAACTTGTGTAACTAGAAAAAAAAAAAGTTTGTTATCAAGCAGAAAGGGCTATCTGTGCTCTGCCCACCACGGCTATCGAAACCCGGTTTCTTAGCGGTATTAGATCGCGGACATACCGCTGTGCCACTGGCGGGCTGTAACTAGACCTTGACTTTGCCGATAAATTACAGCAGAGAACCAAAGAACACCGCGGGTAAAGGAGACTTTAATAATTAATCAAACATTTGGAACGAAAGAAAATTGCAAGTAAAGGAGAGTTTAAGAACTAATCAAACATTTGGAACGAAAGAAAGCTGCGCGTAAAGGAGACTTTATTAATTAATCAAATATTTGGAACTAAGCCTTAATGATACTTCTGTGACTTTTCCGAAAATTAAAGCTAGGTTTCAAATAATTTGAAATTACAAGTTTTGTTTTTATTTTATATTTCTTATATACACTTAAAGCTAATTAAAAATGATGAAAATACTATAAACATGTATCTTATATCTTTCTTTAAAACATCTCTCTCACTGCTGCATATTCGTATATGTTTTGTTTTTAATTTCGCGCAAAGCTACACGAGGGCTATCTGCGCTAGCCGTCCCTAATTTAGCAGTGTAAGACTAGAGGGAAGGCAGCTAGTCATCACCACCCACCGCCAACTCTTGGGCTACTCTTTTACCAACGAATAGTGGGATTGACCGTCACGTTATAACGCGAGCATGTTTGGTTGTATGCGGTTTCGAACCCTCGACCCT
>NW_013670580.1:29354-41178 GCF_000517525.1 Limulus polyphemus | reverse complement strand
TTGACCGATTTGAGATCTAATTACAGTTTTGGACTCACGAGGTCAAACCATTTTGATTGATGTACTTGACCACGCCAAGGTCTCATAGATTAATTTACTCTAATCCTGCCTAAAATAATTTCAATTTAAGGGTAGGCTGGTAGAGATCGTGATGAGTAATAAAATCGAATCGGGTATACGCGCGCCCCACACTTGTTATTGCTGGCGTACAAAAATATAGCTAATAAAAAAGGGAAGGGGGGAAAAGATCTCGTAGATTAACTTACTGTAATCCTGCCTAAAATAATTTCAAGTACCGCGGCTACTGCGGATTCCCCCTTGTTTTACAACAAAGACTTCTCTGCGTAGCTAAACTTTAAGTATTTTTAATTACCATACGTATATGCTACAAAATTCTAGTGAACTGACAATCCAATCTACATAATTTAACTCTATGTCTTTAGCAATACAAAGTTTCCTCACCTTTAATTTTATGCAACTTTTCCAAATTTTGTGAAGTGCTCGTGCAAGATGAAAATTTTCATTCCGTGTTTATATTAGTATTACATTATATTAGTGAACGCCTTGACACCGATCTTCCTACATTTTCCTAATTACTTACTCCTATTTAATTTCACGAATGCACGCGAAACAAGTCAGAAAGTAGAGCGACTGATTACTCAATAATTGTATTTTGAATCTGAGCCAAACCCGCAGACAAGGGAAGCGAATATCTTACATCGCTGCTTAGGCCTAATTTTTAAAGGAATGGATAAGGCTCAATTATTGGCAATGTTGTCGTCATGGTAACTTTTGTTCTTATTTCATGGATATTTCCGCTAAGACTTCTGCAAAATCACGTAAGTATATATATATATATATATTACGTTCAATATTTGTATGACAAGCTGTTTTGTGGTGGGCAGGGCATATTCAGCTCCTTGTGTAGCTTTGTGTACAGTTAACAACAACCAAACCAAACCATGACGAAATGGTATGACGAATACAGTGTGGTTGAGATACTATTATATTACACAGTCTTCTAATTCTTCGGGTTCGAATACCTGTCACACCGAAAATGCTCGCTCTTTCAGTTGTGAGGGCATTATAATGTGACGTTCAATCCCACTTTTCGTTGGTAAAAGAGTAGCCGAAGAGTTGGCGGTGAATGGATCTCGACTAGCAGCCTTCCCTTTAATCTATCGCCGCAAAATTTGGGATGGATAGTGTGTAGCTTTGCGCGAAATTCAAGCTAAACTTTTCCTTTGACTAAAGCGCTCGACATGGCCCGGTGGTTAGGGCGCACGACTCGCAGTCTGTGGGTCGCAGGTTCGAATCCCCGTCCCACCAAACATGGGGACGTTATAATGTGACGTTGGTAAAAGAGTAGCCCAAGAATTGGCGGTGGCGGGTGATGACTAGCTGCCTTCCCTCTGGTCTTACACTGCTAAATACTTAAACATGAATAAAATTATTCAGCTTTTTATAGCGATTGTCAATACAACATTCGGCTTTTTTTATTTTTTAGAGATATTGTATATATATATATATATATATAAGATATTCTGAGCTAACAAGCGTTTAAGAGGCATTGATGTAGATACGTTAATTAAGAAAGTTACTGACTGACGATCTGAAAGTTGGTTCACAATAGTAATGTTTTTTATGTTGTTCTCGATATTATTAAAAATTTTACACACTTTGAGATTTAGCGATAATATTATTAAGTTCAGAAAATATAACGAAGTAAATAGAAGTGTATATTTTACCACAAATAAAAAAAAAATGTTAGAATTATAAAAAGAAATCCCCTCTCGGAGTACGAGGATACATAGGATATTTAATTTACAGTAAAATCTACGAAAAAAAAAATACATAAAAAAAACGTAAGTGCACCAAGAGGCACGTCAGATAAAGCAGTGCCTTAAGTGCATTATTTATCAACGTCTGCCCGAGAATCGCTTCAAGCTTACTCTCTGGATATAACCGAATTTTCTTTATTAGTTTTAATAGCTGGAAGTAACAACATCTGTTATTGTTCATTCTCGTTATGAGTAAACGCGATTGTGTACTTTTATTTTAAAGCAGGACAGGAAATCTTTGATAGGTTTCGTGAGGCTGTATTTGTTCTACTTGTCAACGCGCTTCATATTCTGCTGTATAGCCAAGCCTACTTGAACAGCCCCACTGAATGTGAGACATATATATGTTTAAGTATACTACACCGAACTTATCAAAGTTTCACCAGGGTTAGTGATGAAGGTCGATGTTCCTGTCTCAATCTAGGTACGTGACCAAAAGAAACCGGTTAAGTTTGTTTTGAATTTCGCGATAAGCTACACGAGAGCTATCTGCGCTAGAGGTCCCTAATTTAGCAGTGAAAGACTAGAGGGAAGGCAGCTAGTCATCACCATCCACCGCCAACTCTTGGGCTATTCTTTTACCAACGTCACATTGACCATCACATTATAACGCCCCCACGGCTGACAGGGCTACCATGTTTGGTGGGACGGGGATTCGAACCCGCGACCCTCAGAGTGCGAGTCAAGCGCCCTAACCACCTGGCAATGCAGGGCCGAAAGCGGTTAAGATAGTTGTTGACTGTTGAATTTCGCGCAAAGCTACACGAGGGCTATCTGCGCTAGTAGTCCCTGGTTTCCAATTGGCGAACTAGAGAAAAAGTAGTAGTCAACACCACATACCGCCAACTCGTGGGCTACTCTAATGGAAGAGTCGGATTTGACAGTTACTCTTATGACGCACCCAACGTCTTACTTTAACTATCTCTTCATGGAAGAAAGTCGAATCTGTTTGACAAAAATACCTAATAAACACTGTTTGGAGTCCCCGGGTGGGACATCAATAAGCCTTCAGACTTACAACGCTCAAATCCAGGGTTCGATTCCCCACGGTGGACACAGCAGAGAGCCCAGTGTGGTTTTGATCTAAAAGAAATAAACGCTGTTTGGACGTGTCTTTGGAGTTGGATCTATTTCTTTTTTCAAATTAATATTGAATTTTTTCCTATGTAGTACCATATTTTATTTATAGCCTTTTAGATATTTGATCATTATAATTATCATTATATATAAATCCTTGTAATATATTAAAAAAATGAGTGAAAATGGATTGACACGGTTAAGTTTCACTTGTATAAATTTTCTTTGTCTATTTGTTTGTTGTTAAGCGCAAAGCTACACATTGGACGATCTGTACTGCGCCCAGCATGGGCATCGGAATCCAGTTTTTCACGCTGTAATCCTCCAGATTTGCTTTGTTTCTGAGAAGTGGTGTTTTCGACAAATTTTGCTTTTGCTTTCAGGATTGTGTGAAAAGGTTACAGAATAATGTTTGGGTTCGTTAGTTTGTAAGATATGCTTTCTTTACCCCACGCTATTGTATATAGAAATATGGGATGATTTTTATTGGAGTTATTTTACCGATAGTTAGACGAAGAAATAGATAACATAAACAGCTCAAACGAAGTCTGTTTGAAAATAGATAACATAAATAGCTCAAACAACTTTGTTTAAAAATAGATAACATAAACAGTTCAAACGAAGTTTGTTTAAAAATAGATAACATAAACAGCTCAAACGAAGTTTGTTTAAAAATAGATAACATAAACAGCTCAAACGAAGTTTGTTTAAAAATAGATAACATAAACAGCTCAAACGAAGTTTGTTTATTTGCTTGTTATTGTTTTTTTTAAATATCATTTGAATATCATTAAAACTTTTAGTGATGCCTTTCAAAAAAAAAAAACTATATAAAAAATACCATTTTTTTGAAACAACAACATATTTGGGAATGCTGATTCTTGACGATAACAGTAAAGATATGTGGCTGGAAAGCTTAAGTGCGTCTACAACATAAGGTGCTTTAGAAACAACAACATATTTGGGAATGCTGATTCTTGACGATAACAGTAAAGATATGTGGCTGGAAAGTTTAAGTGCGTCTACAACATAAGGTGCTTTAGAAACAACAACAAAAAAACGAGTGGTTCTGCCTGGTTGGGCCACGTGTCAAATGCTTTTGATTCTAGCGCCGCTAGCATAAAGATTACATGACATATAGTGTAACTCTGGATACCAGAATATCAACGCTTTAAAGATTAACAGGTAGCAGATAAAACTAAAACAAATAAGGAAGAACTGGCAAAGCAATATTTCTGTGTATACAAACCGACGAACGTAAAGCAAAGAAAATATATTACATCCTTCAGGTGCCAGAAATGTTATTAGAATTCTACTTTTTATTCATCTTTTTATTTTAATTTTTTAAAAGTTGTTTTCAAAGTTTGAAAATTGATTTGGAACACCGCAGCCAGTTTGAAACTGGTTTTTTTACTGTTTTGGCAGGAGCTGTTTACTCCTGCCAATATTGTGAGAATTTTTGTTGTTGTGTTTTTTAAGGTGTGTACTATAGTCTTAAACAGGTATGTCTTCTTTTTTAGATGATATTTTTGTTGAAATTGTTTGTTTGTTTATAGTTAAGCACAAAGCTACACAAAAAGCTATCTGTATCGAAACCCGGTTTCTAGCGTTGTAAGTCCGCAGACATAACATTGTGCCACTAGGGGGTTTATGTTGAAATTGATGTAATTAATGTTTGTAGTTAAGCACAAAGCTACACAAAGAGCTATCTGTGCTCTGCCCACCACGGGTATCGTTAACTCGGTTTTTAGCGTTGTAAGTCCGCAAACATATCATTGTGCCACTAGGGGGCTTTTGTTGAAATTGATTTAATTAAGTTGAAAATGAATATATAAATTAGTTCTTATAAAGAAAGAAAGAAATTTTCAGTTGGAAATAACGTATATAAATTTCTAATACTAGTATAGATAAATAGGTATAGCAATAAATATATAAAAAGTTAGATAGAAAAGTAAATAAAGATATAAATACTCCGTACTTTACTAATAACGTAGCACCAACTTTGCTAACAGTTTTAGTACATACGCAAAGAAACAGAGTCCCAAGCTTAATAAGTTATTAGACGATCAAAGTATTGCATGCTTTTTTATTACACGAAATGTTTCTTGCCAGAGTCTTTGCTACACGCGCAGATTCACATAAATTACTACATTCTTACGTTAACTATGAGGTTTTCAGTCTGTGACGGTACGCTTATCACCACTATGAGTCGTCTTATGTTGTTAGAATTCAATGTAGACAGTTAAAAGAAAACGTAGTTAAGATATCTATACTTTTAAAAACGTTGCTCACTTTGTTTGTTTGTTTATAATTACGCACAAAGCTACACAATGGGCTATCTGTGCTCTGCCCACCACGAGTATCGAAACCCGGTTTCTAGCGTTGTAAGTCCGCAGACATGCCGCTGTGCCACTGGGGGGCGTTAACTCACTTATAACTGCTTCTTGAAGCCTTAAGTTTCTGGAGTTTATTTCTGCTAAAGTGTAAAAAACGTCGCTCCGGAACAGTGTTTTGTAGGTACACAAACACCCTTTTAACTTTTTTTTTTTAAATAATTGGTGTGGGTTTTAGATCGGTAAAAACGCGTTCACGTTTCGTAACCTTCGAGGGAGTTGGGCGTTAAAAGCTTTTTTCTTTCTTATCTTGAGCAAACACAATCTCACGATTATCACTAAGACATCGAGAAGAGGAGAGGAGATGATGGTCCAGACAACTCTCATCCCGAGTAAATGTATTGACAAACAACGAAATTGTGACTCAAGTATATATATATATATATATATTGATGTTGGGCTGTCTAATCTTTTGTTGTCTTGGATACGAGCCATCGGAAAAATGCTCACAGATATAGGGAGCACTGACTATAGCAGGGTGTGTGTGTGTATGTGTGTGCATAGCTTGCATACGTTGTATTTACACGTGCTTACTGTTTCATGCTTGAAAAAAACTCTCTCTTAAATAAATTCCATTGTAATCTCTTCAATTTATTCGGTTTGAAAACGACAACAACAACAACATTGTTTGCGATTCTTTTTCGAAATTCATTCCACAGCCTCGGAAACCACCAAACAATATTCCAAGTGGAGCTTACCCAGTTGTTCCTCTTCTCCATCCTGGTTTTTAGTTCCGGAATCATTGGAATTTATAGATTTAAGGCGGTAAACCACGAGGGTCGAAATTTCCATTGAAACCATATAACAGTTGTGCGATGCGATTCCTTATTTGTTTTGTCATTAGAACAAACAAAAACAAACATCAAACTAAAACGGTTAAGTATTTATTCTATGAATCACAAGAAGATTCGATTATTACCTTCTAATGTTTGTTTTTTGGGGGGGTATTTTATAGTACAGTTATATTTATATTATGAAGGTATTTTTATAGCATAGTAATATTTATATTAATTATATTATTATTTTATAGCAGTAATGTTTATATTAATTATATTATTATTTTATAGCAGTAATGTTTATATTAATTATATTATTATTTTATAGCAGTAATATTTATATTATGGGAGTATTTTTATAGCATAGTGATATTTATATTATGGGGGTATTTTTATAGCACAGTAATATTTATATTATGGGGGTATTTTTATAGCACAGTAATATTTATATTATGGGGGTATTTTTACAGCACAGTAATATTTATATTATGGGGTATTTTTATAGCATAGTAATATTTATATTATGGGGGTATTTTTATAGCATAGTGAAATTTATATTAATTATATTATTATTTTATAGCATAGTAATATTTATATTAATTATATTATTATTTTATAGCAGCAATGTTTATATTATGGGAGTATTTTAAACATAGTAATATTTATATTAATTATATTATTATTTTATAGCAGTAATGTTTATATTATGGGAGTATTTTTAAAGCATAGTAATATTTATATTAATTATATTATTATTTTATAGCAGTAATGTTTATATTAATGTACATTAATCGATCTAATTGTCAAAAGTCGTCTGGAAGAAAGAGAAGTTTCAGATTCGAAAGTTTTAGTTGAGACATTCTTTTTTTATTTGTATTTTACATCTTTAGAGAGTATAAATAAGTCTTATTACGAAATAATAATCCACAGAAATGTTATTGCAATATTTTTTTTTGTTTTGCGTTGTTTTGATAAATATTGTTATTTATTTGTTTGTACAGGATTTTAGTGCAAACTATAGAAAGGTTATCTACTCAATACCGCTCCTAGTTTTGAACTTATGAACTAAGAGGGAAGGGAGCACCAGCCGTCAAATCTTGGGCTACTTTTTTACGACTAGCCTCTGGTGATTCAGCGGTAAGTCTGACGGCTTATAACGCTAAATATCGGGGTTTGATACCTATGATGGGCAGAGTACAGATAGCTCATTGTATAGCTTTGTTCTAAAAAAAATTGTTCTAAAAAAAAAAGTGGGATTTGACATTGACTCTTATAGAGCACTCATAGCCACCGGGTGAAACGGGACGCAAACCATGAACTCTCAGATTCACAGCCCAGGCACGTTAACTAATAGACCAAGCTTGGAATTCTTTACCATAGCATTTTTATATCGATTGGAGATTTGTAAGTTTCATTGTGGCACATTAAGATGCAACAGTGAATAAGAAAAAAAAGACCCTCATAAGCATACTACATGTAACAATACACAACAAGAGAAAAAGACACTTATAAACGTACAACATGTAACAATTCAGAACTATTTTTGAACTCACTGAAAGCGTAGAATTTATATCAGATTTATCGTCAATTGAATTTTAGCCAAAAATACAAATCCTATCTAGCTGAGAATTTCCTAATGTCGAGAAAATCTTTTTTTTTTTTTTTTCAACAAAGATCAGACTTCTTGGTATACCCTACAAATTTAAATATTGAATTATTGAGAATTGATAACTTTGTAAAAAAAAGGTAGTTTTTTTATACAATTACAAGGTTTCAATTTTTTATTAAATATTGAATTACTGAAAATTGATAACTTTGTAAAAAAAAGGTAGTTTTTTTATATAATTACAAGGTTTCAATTTTTTATTTGTTATTCAGAAATTCTTATTTTTAGGTGTGAGTTTGTATAAAATCGTTTATAAAATAAGGTGTTCTTAAAAATGTACCAAAGTATCAATCTTTCTATTTACTGTAGTTTATATGTTTAACGGTTTAGTGGAGAAAACTCTTTGGTTATTCTCAAAGGAGAAGAATGAAATTCAAAAGAAAAACCACCATGAAAAAAACAACAACAACTAAATCTATGAATAACATGTATTTATAGATAATTAAAAAAAGTAGAACTTGACAGAACTAGAAATAAAATACATTAATTAACAAAACGACAAAAAAAAAGGTTTTAAGACGGTCAGAAACTGGTCAGTCGAAGAAACATTTTCAAGCCAAAAACAACAAGAATCGTCTTAAAGTGGTTAACACTAAAATATGGCATTATAAAATCGAACCAAGCATATATATATATAGAAACTGTCCCATCAATATGCGTTTAAAATATCCCAAAAAAAGAAAATCGAATCTTATTCATAAAATGGCCTGATATTTTCTTCGTCTCAGTTCCAAAAGGATATTAGGTAAGTTTGGTTTGAATTTCTAGCAAACTACACAAGGGCTATCTCCGCTAGCCGTCCCTAATTTAGAAGTGATAGACTAAAGGGAAGGCAGCTAGTCATCACCACCTACCGCCAACTCTTTAGCTGTTCTTTCACCAACGAAAAGTGGGATTGAACGTGACATTATAACACTCCCACGGCACGTTAGGCCTTACTAGGTAAAAACCTAGACTAGTTTGAACCCTCTGATTTGCTGTTATTGTCTAACTTGCTAACATAAATATACATATAATTCAGACAAAAATCCGGTCTTTGATTTCTCGCGGTGGACAGAACGCTGATAGTTTATTGTTTAGCTTCGCGATGAAACAAACAAACAAACAAAATTGGTTGAACATTTTCGACCCGACTAACTGAAAACATTTTAAGATATCTTAGAGGGAAGAAAAATGACTTCGCGTTCGACGTTATTTCATATGTTAGAATTAATATAACTGTGTGGTTGTTTCAATATTATTTGTATATATATATATATATATATAATAGCTGTAGTTTCAATCTATCGCTATTGTATCAGCTGAAAATCGTCAAAAGTGAAATAAAAACACTACAAATCAGTAAGAAAAATGCATTCCCAAATCAAAATATCAATATAAAACTTATAAAATAATTCTTTAACTTTCTGCCGAGAAGGACAGGAGGCACAACGATCTGGAACGCTACTGTGAAAGTGGGACACGTACAGCAGTGGAGATAAACCCTCTATCAAAACCTTCCAGTTCGCAAGATACAAATCAAACCAGTTCAACTAAATGGAACGTAACGACGAGGTGATTTTTAGAAACGTTATTTTTCCAAGTCTAAACTCTCACTCACTGTTCACGCCCTCTAGTAGACATGGCAGGAATCCAAAGAAAATGCACGTACGTTTTAACGGATCGTATATAAGTCAGTGAAATATTTATTCCCAACTCAAAAAATAAAATAAAAAATAAAGAAGAACGTAACACTCGCTAAACTAGCCTAACGTATTTCCAACCCTAACGTGTGAGGGACAACAAATAGAATAAATAAATGTTCAGTGTCGTCAATATTTTATTACACGTTACAAATATTTTTACAAATTGAAATACGTCAACATTAGAACAACTGCATTTCACCTTATGAGTTAATCGATATGTTATTAGAATTATTAAACCATATACATTCCAGTTACTGACATAACAATTTTCTTTGGTACACTCTAAAGTGCAAAACAATGTCCTAACTGTGTGGTTGGATCACACTTACAAAGTATGTTTTCACACAATACTGAACAACTTCCTTTTGTGAATTATTGTAAGGTGCAAAACATGTCCTAACTGTGTAGCTGGATCACACAAAGTGTGTTTTCACACAATACTGAACAACTTCCTTTTGTGAATTATTGTAAGGGGCAAAAAATGTCTTAACTGTGTAGCTGGATCACACAAAGTGTGTTTTCACACAATACTGAACAACTTCCTTTTGTGAATTATTGTAATGTGCAAAGAAATGTCCTAACTGTGTAGCTGGATCACACAAAGTGTGTTTTCACACAATACTGAACAACTTTATTTTGTGCGGATACTAAAATTACTGTATTAAGGTTTTCAGAAAATCTTAATTCTAACGTAAAATAATATCATCAATGTCCCCTTTGATCAAGTGAAACATTTAAACATGATACATCTAATATTTTCTTTAAACTAGTCCACAGTGATTTGTTTGTATGTTTTGAAGTTAAGCACAAAGCTACACAAAGGGTTAACTGTGCTCTGCCCAAAACGGGTATCGAAACCCGGTTTCTAGCGTTGTAAGTCCACATACATGCCACTAGGCGGCGTCCACGGTGAGGTTTTCTCTACTGATTTTAATTAGAAAGGAACTTGATATTCAATTCCACTGTAGTGGAAATTTGCTTAAAAATAAGGTTAATTAATTAATTAAATTAATGAATATTTGAACTAATGCATATTGGTTTAAGACAAGATGACCGAAATTATTGACATTATGCCCATAGCTACAACCGTTTCTAAGAAGGACAAATCCTATTGGTTATAACATTTCACCAACAAAATGATGAATGGCTGTCATAACATACCCTTTATTATATGACAACCTTAATGAAGGGACTGCTTTACCATTTGTTAGTTTAAAGCTGAATGCATAAGTTACACTTCTGTTATATAAGTTTCTAAAGGTTTTAATCGATCGTTATAATGAGAGTGATATAAATTACATTTTTGTGATACATCACATTATAAGGATTCCAGTTCATTGTCATGAAGGTGCTTTCATTATAGAAGTATTTCAAGCTGTTTATTAAACTTTACTGTGTTCCACTCTCATCTCATAATGTATAAAAAGCTTTGTTATTCCCAGTTTTTGAACATTTTAATGCGAATTAATGAAAAAATACTAACCCTTTTAACTCAAAAAAATTAAATAAAGTATTACACCTAATACTTAATAATATATATATATATTTGATCGCAGTCAAAATATGCTGATTTAAATATCTAAAACAATAAATTGTGTAGCAATTATTGTTCAGTGTACAACAACATTCAAAGTAAGATAGTTGGTTGTGTGTATTTTTTCAAACAATGTAAGATAGTTGGTTGTGTGTATTTTTCAAACAATGTAAGATAGTTGGTTGAGTGTATTTTTTCAAACAATGTAAGATAGTTGGTTGAGTGTATTTTTTCAAACAATGTAAGATAGATGGTTGTGTGTATTTTTTCAGACAATGTAAGATAGTTGGTAGTATGTATTTTTCAAACAATGTAAGATAGTTGATTGTGTGTATTTTTTCAAACAATGTAAGATGGTTGTGTGTATTTTTCAAACAATGTAAGATAGTTGGTTGAGTGTATTTTTTCAAACAATGTAAGATAGTTGGTTGAGTGTATTTTTTCGAACAATGTAAGATAGTTGGTTGAATATATTTTTTCAGACAATGTAAGATAGTTGGTTGAGTGTATTTTTCAGACAATGTAAGATAGTTGGTTGAGTGTATTTTTTCGAACAATGTAAGATAGTTGGTTGAATGTATTTTTTCAGACAATGTAAAATAGTTGGTTGAGTGTATTTTTTCAAACAATGTAAGATAGTTGGTTGAGTGTATTTTTTCGAACAATGTAAGATAGTTGGTTGAATGTATTTTTTCAGACAATGTAAAATAGTTGGTTGAGTGTATTTTTTCAAACAATGTAAGATAGTTGGTTGAGTGTATTTTTTCGAACAATGTAAGATAGTTGGTTGAATGTATTTTTTCAGACAATGTAAAATAGTTGGTTGAGTGTATTTTTTCAAACAATGTAAGA
>NW_013670580.1:9924-28963 GCF_000517525.1 Limulus polyphemus | reverse complement strand
CCTTTCCTTCTTCCAACCGTCACTGTACCAGAGCACAGATAACCTATTGTGCAGCTTTGCACTAAACAACAACAACAACAAATAATCCTTCTTCTGTACCTTTCCTTCTTCCAACCGTCACTGTACCAGAGCACAGATAACCTATTGTGCAGCTTTGCACTAAACAACAACAACAACAAATAATCCATCTTCTGTACCTTTCCTTCTTCCCATTGTCACTGTACCAGAGCACAGATAACCTTTGTGCAGCTTTACACTAAACAACAACAACAACAACAAATAATCCATCTTCTGTACCTTTCCTTCTTCCAACCGTCACTGTACCAGAGCACAGATAACCTATTGTGCAGCTTTGCACTAAACAGCAACAACAACAAATAATCCTTCTTCTGCTCCTTTCCTTCCTCCAACCGTCACTGTACGTTACAGCTACCTGTATATTTTTTGCATCTTTGTTTCTCTTGTCTTCATTGTATTGTACTGATTTTTAGATATTTACCGAATTATTGTACCTTCTGTCAACACTGCACTATACTAATTACCTTCTATACCTTTGTTCATCTTTCCTACACTGTACGGTACTAACTCCTAGACATCTTCTACACCTTTGTTCATCTTTCCTACACTGTACGGTACTAATTCCTAGACATCTTCTGCACCTTTGTTTCTTTTTTTTTTCAAACAGTGTAAAATACTGCTTCTCGAACATTTTCTGTAGTAATCTAAGTTGTCAAAATCCGACAAAATTTTTTGTTTCCTTGCCACTTCGTTTGTTGAGGAATCGCACGGCGAATCAATAAACTCTTTATATGAGGTGTATAAAAATAGTTACATAATGCTGGAACGTTTGGTGGTTTCTTTTTATTTCGACCTCACTGATCATTTAGTTAGAAGCTTTAAAAACAAAGAATGTTGCAGAATAGAAAGTGAATTTACGTACTATGCGATATACTGGGTTTAATAGCTTAAAGTTTTAATCAAACATAAGCAACTTATGACTAACACTAGGGGGGGGGAGACAAAACTTTGGTGTCACAAGTGCTTGGTACAATCCTTGTTAATGAGAAAAGGAGTCTTCAGTGTATGGTCCGCCAAAATGAAATAACACATAATAACTAAATTACTATTGCTGGAAATGTGGAATGAAAAATCACATTGTTAAGAGTGTGATTTTTTTCACAATTTCATGATTTTCTCATGCTATTGTTCCAGAATACTTTAATACATTTGCCCAATTCACAATATAAAACCAATATTTAAGCCTCGGATTGCTAATTCATAAAGACCTGTATTCAATGAAACCGCTCATCATCTCTGATTGGTCAGATTATATGCATCAAAGGGGTTTTTCTTGAGATCAAAGATTCATTATTTTGCTTGCCATTCATTTCCAGAAGAAGCTAAGATGAACTTGTGAAAGTAGCCTTTCTCGTGTCTTCTCGTGTTTCTTTATTTCAGGTTTGAAGCGGATTAAACATACTATTGATGCCTTGATGACGTAAAAGAAGAAAGGTTTTTTTTTGTTTTTTTTCAGACAAAATTAATTACCTCAAGGGTATTAGTATAAAGATAGCTTAACAAGTCTTTTCAAAAGATAGCACAATAAATAACAATCCTCCTGGATTAAGCTACATTTAAGAGGCAGTCTGCACAATACTTAAACGATAAAATTTCCAGAATCTTATGAAAAACTTCCAAACAAAGCTCCCATGAATGCAGTGACTCCAAACAAGGTGATTTTGAGAGAGTCCGTTCACTCTTTGTGCAAAAAAAAAAGCTGGACTTTTCTATTATTATATTTATTGAGTTACTCTACCAAAAACAACAACAAAAAACAAGATATTTTTGACTAGATTTGTGTGTTTATTTTGAACTTCGCGCTAATTTTTCTTAATTTAGAAGGAAGGAAGCAAGTCAACACCGCCAACTTTTGGGCTACTCTTTTACCAACGAATAATGGGATTGACCGTCACGTTATATCTCCCCCACGGCTGAAAGGGGAGCATGTTCGGCGTGATGGAGATTCGAACCCGCGACCCACAGATTATGCGAATCAAGCGCCCTGACCATATGAGGCTGACTAGATTTGAAAGGTTAGCGAGCGCTGAGCTAATGGAAGCCTATTGCGACATCTTGGCGATGAGATGAGATTCAATCGTAGATAAGTGGACGAGACTACTTTGACTAGCTAGCTTTTGTAGTTCTAATTGCTCTGATGCTCTTTGACAGTTGCTTATGAAAATGCTTGGAGCTATTGATACGGATCTAACACTTGCTCGTCATCTATCACAAGTAACGAACTTCCCCTTAGGAAGGCGCCCAGACAAGGAAGGGGGCAGGGCAGATGTAGGTGATCACACTGAATGATGTAGCCTCAGTGACCCTTAGGTAATCTCCAATACATCTTAAATGTCGCAGGTTGCCAGCTTTCAGTTCACTTCTCATATTTCTTCACCCCCCCCCCCCCTATCAAACCATCCCATCTTCATCACGGGTGTCTTCAGTTTATGAAATATAGATTTTAATCGACTGTGTGTGTGTAAAGAAAATTACGGTTCTCTGTAAACTGTCCTATAATTAACAGAATTAACGCATGCGATCTTAGACGCAAGTGAGAATCCGAGTGGTTTAACCTTACCAGTATCATGGGATAAATAAAGGATAGAGATATAATTACGTTGGACTAATCAAATCACTTCATTAGCCTCAGTGTTGTCAATTTATTACTTGAACCACAGGCTTCCAATCCTCGACAGCATCTTCCCCATCTTTATGATCAATACAAAAATACTAGTTTTCGACGTTGTTTTAGTTCCAAGCTAAGTTATTGATAACTGACGTCTTAGAATGTAAAGGAACTAGGATGCGAAGAACTGTAAAAACACAATCTACGCGAATTAAGTTTGGTTTGTTATGAATTTCGCGAAAAGCTACACGAGGGCTATCTGCGCTAGCCGTCCCTAATTTAGCAGTGTAAGACTAGAGGGAAGGCAGCTAGTTATCACCACCCACCGCCAACTCTTGGGCTACTCTTTTACCAACGAATAATGGGATTGACCGTCACTTTATAACGCCCCCCGGCTGAAAGAGCGAGTATGTTTGGTGTGACGGGGATTCGAACCAGCGACCCGCAGATTGCGAGTCGAGCATCCTAACCACCTGGCCATGCCGGGGCCCTAACCACCTGGCCATGCGAATTAGGAAATAAACGTGATAAAGACAGGAAAACAAGCTAATCGTGATCAGTTAGGCTTTTTTATATATACAACTTTGCTTATTTCACTGTATCAGCAGTATTAATACAAACAGTTTTCGGTATTCAGTCGTCAATTAATAAAGTCCGTGAATAATCCACTTGTACTTAATATGTAGTAATAAAATATGTCAAACGTTCTAATGTTCAAATTTGTAACCTCGTGCTATAATGGTCAGTAGCAAGATCGCTTTTTTTTCTTGACATTTTTAGCTCGGCAAGTCCAGGTGGTTAGAGCGCTTGACTTCGAATCCCGTCCCACCAACCACGCTCGCCCTTTCAATTGTGGGAGCGTTATAATGTGACGGTCAATCCCACTATTCGTTGGTAAAAGAGTAGCCCAAGAGTTGGCGGTGGGTGGTGATGACTAGCTGTTTTCCCTCTAGTCTTACACTTGCGCAGATATACCTGGTGTAGCTTTGCGCGAAAAGCAAAACAAACAAACTGAATTTTTAGTCACGTGTATAGAAGGAAGAGGTCATCATGAACCTGACCCTCCCTGGTTCATCAAAAGACCAAAACACCGATTTTGGAGAAGAAGAAGTTCACGTGTACCAACGCTTCGTTGAGCTCTACCTCTTAAAGTTTAATATATTAACGTTTATGCTTGTACGTAATCGTTCTGAATGTATTAATTGCACGTACCCACGATTGATATTCAATACAAAACGTTGACTGACGTCAAATATACGTTCTTTAGCGTATTATTTTCTATCTTGTTGGGTGTCTTTTAATGTATGTTTCTTTATAGATACATTCATACCAAATTCTCGACAATCGTCAATTATAATAAGAAAGTAATATACACTTGTAAAGAAAGGAGTTCAATACCTTCTGCTAGTGACGAGTATCACATTAACAACGACTGTGTTTGCCAATTAGACTTTATATCAGAAATCTCATATTCTTTGTGATTTATTATCATTTTTTTACGACACACACATTTAGACGACATACAATTGAAGAAGAAGAAACAGTCGATTTTTGAAAACTGAATTGATCATTTACTGCATGAATAAATCTTTTATTGTAAGTTCCTTTCTTTTGAGTTCCATAAACCATAAAACCAATATGTAAACATAACAACAATATGTTAGAAACAAAACATTTCAGACCAAAACGTTGCTTGTAAGAAGAAGCTATCCACATTTTCTTGGAAGCGTCATTGTGATATATATATATATATATATATATATATATATATATATATTGGAACTCTTGTTTTCAATACGGAATAATAGGTGTCGTAACACTAATCTATGGTTATTTGCTTACAAACGTTTTCGACTTTCTTGTTAATAGGATTGTATTGATTCGTGTTTTAGTTGATGTATCACATTTTGTTTCTCTAACTTTCTGTCTGGACAAATTAATGCATTTGTATATATATATATATGCATGCAGTATTCCATTCTGTCCAGGACGCTATCGTAGGCTGCCACATTGATGAATGTGCTTGGACTTGTAAACCTTTTTACTGAATATTAAAGTTTTTCTTCATTATCCATCCAAGCCGTCTCCAGCCATTATTAGTCTCAAAGTGGGTTCCTCGTCACCGAATTTTTACTGAAATATTGAGGAGCTGAATGTAACCAACGGATTGGCTGTATTTTTCTACCAAAAGAAACACGGCTTTGACCTAATTAGTAATTTGACCTAATTAATCAGTAAGATAAAAAAAAGTTAGGCCTAAGTTTGTAATATCTACCTACCCAAGCCTAGTTTACACGAACTTTGTGGTGTACAATTGAGTTTGTGCTAGTTTATTTTAGCTTCTTATTTTTTACAAGATCCTTTAAAGTCCTTTTGCGAGTTCAGTCTGTTAATAACGCTTCCACTAAATGCATCGTGAGATGGTAAGTAAAGAAGTGGTTAGTGTGAAAGACAATTTTCATGCAGTACAATCTTTCACTATCACAAATACCAACAAGAGTAATGTTACTGTTCTCAGAGAAAACTTAAGTCTCATTAGCTTCTAGGATTTTAGTGTTGAAAATCCTAACTTTAATTAGTTCACTGTTCATTGAAGCTGAAAAGAAAACGAGCAACAGACAAAGATAAACTGAATTAAATGCTGTATTTCAGGACAATACTAACATGCTATGGTTACCAAAAAGAATTCTGGGATAGCGTTTTTTTTTATACAAACAAAAATGTTTAACACCATTTCTGGCTTTCAACCGAGAAAGCATGACATTTTGAAATATTTCCACGTAATATGCATGTGTGTTAGGTTATCTGAAATTACTTTTAATCTCGTTTCATTTCTTTTATATATGTATGTGTTTTGTGTCTGATAAAAGAATAAATTTTATGAATTACACGAGTCAGGAATCAGTAAAACAACAAAAGTGATATGATCATGGCATCATTTTCACTTTGTGGATCTTAAAGTAACATGACAAACACACTTTTTGGATCTTAAAGTAACATGATAAACACACTTTTTGGATCTTAAAGTAACATGATAAACACACTTTTTGGATCTTAAAGTTACATGATAAACAGAAGTTGCTTTGACACAACCTAATTTAGACGATCCTGTTATTCATAATGATAAAATACGTAATGATGAGTTCACTTAGAACATGGTTTACAGGGAATCTGATAGCAATTTATTGAGATGAGGATTAACGCTCTTATTTGTTTTCTTTCTAACAGGTACAATCCTAATGGCTGAATCCGTTTTCTTTTGCAACTTGGAACATCTGACAATGTTTCATACGTAAAACTCAATCAGTCTTTCATGATGTGGCGTGGCCAGAGGTCGGAATCAAGCAGTGGAGGGGAAATTAAGATCATCTGGTGTTTGCAGATGTTATGGATTTTAAGTTTTGTGCGTGGGGGTGTATCATTCCACTTTACAAGAGATGTTTACAACGCTACCATTCCAGAAAATCCAGTGGGAAAAGTCTATGTTACTCCCACAGAAAAAATGGGAATTTTCATCTTTGACCCTTTGCTTCAAGTGGAGTACAATATTGAAAATGGAAATGAAGAAAAGCTGTTTGTGGCTGAAGCTCAGAATGTAGGTAATTTCTGGTTCCTTCGCATCAGAACAAATACAAAAGTTCAAGTGTCCTTGAACAGAGAGTCAAAAGATTTTTATAAGTTACAAGTAGAAGCTGCCATTAGCTCAAACATTTTAGAAAATGTTAAGTATAGTGTTAAGACTGAGGTACATGTTCAAATTCTAGACACCAATGATGTTACTCCTTTATTTTACCCTCTTCTTATACGGTTTCCGTTCCCGAAGATACTCCATTGCATCAAAGTATCGCAAAAATTACTGCAGAAGACCCTGATACTGGAATAAACGGTGAGATTTATTACAGCTTCCAAAACCAAACATTTCAATTTGCTATTCATCCTACCACAGGGATTATCACTGTGACTCGCCCTTTGAATATGGAGAAAGAACCTCGCTACGATCTGACTGTTCTTGCTCAAGACAGAGGACCCAAACCTGATGTGGGGGTCATTGTGAGGAGAAATGCTGCATCATTGAAGGTTGTGGTAAATGCTGTAAACCAACATCCCCCCGATATTGACATTGTTAAACTTCCAGTTATCTTAAGAAAAAACCTCTTACACGTGTATGCCATTGTTCGCGTGGTGGATAAAGATCGAGGTTTATATGGACAAATTCGATCCCTAGAGATTGTAGATGGAGATCCACTTAAATATTTCCACATCTCTAAGGGACAGCAACCAGATGAATTCACTGTCAGTATTTCTGAAAATTTACATCATGACATTATAAGTAGTCAGTTTAATCTTACTTTGAAGGCCACTGACAAAGGCATTCCACCAAAATTTTCAGTAAAAAGTGTATGTGTACAGGTTCCTCACTATGATGACCGACCTTTGATTTTCCATATGACCAACTATAAAACAGTGGTAGAGGAGGTTGCTCCTATTAATACACCTGTAATTTTTGTAAAAGCAAAACATCCGGACGGTAATGAAAATGTAGAAATATTTTATAAAATAGAAGAAGGTAATCAGTTTCAATTCTTTACTATAAATCATAAAACTGGTTTAATAGCCACGAAAAAGAAACTGGATTGGGAAAAGAAGCCCTATCATTTATTGACAATAAGCGCCCAAGATCGAAGCACTGATGGGCTTAAAAGAAAAGGATTTGCAACAGTTCATATTGAAATATTAGATAACAACGACAACAATCCTGTTTTCAACTCGTCATCTTTCATAACAATCAACTTTGAAGAAAATAAACCCACTGGGAGTGTGGTATACACAGCCCATGCTTATGACCTCGATGATGGTGACAATGGGTACGTTTCGTATCATCTAGCCAATCTCAACTTTCTGCCCTTCACCGTGGACCACTTCACTGGCCAGATCAAGACGACAGAAGTTCTGGATTTTGAGACCATGCGAAAAGAATACCTTTTGAAGGTAAGAGCATCTGACTGGGGAACTCCTTCCCGAAGACAATCTGAACTTTTAGTAAGAGTTCGGGTGACAGATGTGAACGATCACAGACCACAGTTTGAGAAAGTAGACTGCATTGGCTACGTTTCAAAAACGGCTTCTCTCCACACAGAAATTTTAACTCTATCTGCCATAGACTTTGATGCTGGTAGCACAGTGACGTACAAGATGTTTTCTTCTGATCACAACAATTGTTTTCATGTACATGCTACCACCGGAATATTGACATTGACCTGTGACCTCAGCCTACAGGAATTCACGGAAAAAGTTGTGAATGTATCAGCCACAGATGGACAGCATTACGCAGATGTTATGGGCATAACCATGAAGGTGGTTGATCCTCTTCAGCATCCCAGACTGGCAAACAAAGATGCAGTGGTTGAATGCAGGGATGACGGTATCACGGAAAGATTGAAGGAACAAATGAGTCTTGCCGAAGAAAACAATCAAGGTAGTCCTGATGACGTCACGGAAGCTACACCATCAAGATACGGTGATAACCTGCATAGTCCTCGGTTCTCCAATGACTTACCCAAAGAAATGAATGTAAAAGAGAGCACACCAGTTAACACGCAGCTGCTGATAATCTCTGCAGAAGACTTAGATCATGGATATAATGGGGAGCTAGTGTTTGTTATCTCCAATGGAGACGAAGATAACTGTTTTCAAGTTGAAATGCATTCTGGGAAGCTAATACTCATTGGTGACCTTGATCATGAAAGGACAACGCGATATGCTCTCAATATTTCAGTATTTGACCTCGGCCAACCGCCGCAAAGTGCATCTATGGTCTTGGAAGTGATTGTGGAAGACGTTAATGACAACGCACCTGCATTTGATAAATCTTTTTACCACTTCACAGTACCCGAAGACGCGCCAAACGGAACGATTTTAGCAAAGCTAAGGGCCTTTGACGTAGATTCTGGATCAAATGGGCAGTTATCGTTCTCGTTAGTGTCCAACAGCCAGGATTTTTATATTGATAGATATACAGGAACATTATCGATTCACGGAGCTTTAGACAGAGAAAGGATTAGGCGTTATGAACTGGAAGCTCAAGTATCAGATTCTAGCCTTTATTCTAGAGTTGGTATCTCTGTTCAGGTTCGTGATGTTAACGATAATCCCCCCAGATTTCCAGTAGGACAGTATTTGGCTAAGTTACGTGAAGACATTCCTATAGGCACTGTGGTAATGAGTCTATCCGCCAATGACCCAGACTCAGGCGAGGGTGGAACTGTATTTTATGAAATAGTTAACAACGAATTAGATATGTTTAATATTGACAGACAGACGGGGTTCGTCCGATTAAATCGTGCACTAGATTACGAGGAACGGCAAATTTACAACTTGACTGTCGAGGCTAGCGATTTAGGCGCCCCCATCCTTTCATCTAGTGCTATTCTCTTAGTGGAAGTTGAAGATGTGAACGAAAAGCAACATGCTCCGGTGTTCAGGGATCAGGTTGCTATGGGAACAGTGCGTGAAAACCGACCAGAAGGAACATTTGTTATGCAAGTTAGAGCAAATGATGGCCATCATAGGGGAACGGAAGATAACTTTCAGTATTTTTGGAAATGGATGAAGGTACTGGGCTCTTCAGAATTGACCAAGAAGGTAAGATTTTATGCTTGAATTTGGTTATTGAAGATAACGGAACGGTGGTTATGATTTTGTAGGCTCGGTATGGCCTGGTGGTTAGGGCGCTTGACTCGCAATCTGAGGGTCGCGGGTTCGAATCCTCGTCCCACCAAACGTGCTCGCCCTTTCAGCCGTGGAGGCGTTATAATGTGATGGTCAATCCTACTATTCGTTGGTAAAAGAATATCCCAAGAGTTGGCGGTGAGTGGTGATTACTAGCTGCCTCCCCTCTAGTCTAATTAAGGACGGCTAGGGCAGATAGCCCTCGTGTATTGGTTTGAATTTCGCGCAAAGCTGCTCGAGGGCTATCCGTGAAAGACTAGAGGGAAGACAGTTAGTCATCACCACCCACCACAAACTCTTAGGCTACTCTTTTACCAACGAATAGTGGGATTGGCCGTCACATTATAACGCCCCCACGGCTGAAAGGACTGACACGTTCAGGCCACAAAGAAAGAATCACATTTAAATGTTATTTGCGAATCTGTGAGTCAAACAATTACGCTATTCCTTATTAGAATATAAGAGTCGAATTCCACGTTGGAGAACTTTACAAATTGATGAAGATAGAAAAACCTAAGGATTCATCATACGGAAGAGAGAAAAAGCAAATACGTATTTATCATCCTTCCTCATTATAATTTGTAGATTTTGTGCCTTTGAAAGTCAGTGGGACCTTGAAGTTCAAAGTGAAATCAGTATTACTTAAATTTGCAGTCACGTTTAATATTAGGAGGATTAACTTACTAGTGACGTAGTGATGATAATCAGGATCTAGGAGAGCAAATCTATGCTTATATTTATAGGTTCTATGATCTAAGTTCATATATAGAAGAAGTAAAAAATTTAACGACCTGCATCTCCATAATGTATCTTTATTGGCTCAATGTTTCTCTATTATGCCCCCCCCAATAGCACAGCGGTATGTCTGCGGACTTACAACGCTATAAACTGGGCTTCGATAACCATGGTGGGCAGAGCATAGATAGCCCATTGTGTAGCTTTGTGCTTAATTACAAACAAACAAACAAATTATCTATTACAGCTTCTTCAGGCGCTAAGGGCACTCGATTCGCAATATGTGGGTCGCGGGTTCGAACCCCCATCACCAAACATGCTCGCCCTTTCAGCTGTGGAGGCGTTATAATGTAACGATCAATCCCACTATTCGTTGGTAAAAGAGTAGACCAAGAGTTGGCGGTGGGTGGTGTTGACTAGCTGCCTTACCATTGCAAAATTAGGAACTGTTAGCGCAGGTAGACCCCGAGTAAATTAAGCAAACCAAATCATCGGGAGTTATCGACATCCTACAAGTTCACTAATTCAGTCGGAACGAAATTGGAACGCTGTCATATGTTAATCGATCATTGATATTCGGGTTTAAAAGGTTGAGATCATATTCATATAATGTCAAACATTGCTGAATTTAAATTTAAACGGAAAATTTAAGGGTTCATTATATATTCATAATTTTTTAATATTTGTTTGATATGATCTGAACCTTTTAGACACGTGTATCAATGATCGATTAACATATAAAGGCGTTCCAATTTAGTTTCAACTGGAGTACTGACCTTTTGGGATATCGGTAATTGGTATTGCGTAGTCTAGCTCACTGGTGTTTTCTTCTGGTTTCTAATATTGTAGTATTTTCCCTGGTAATACAGTTTGGGATTAGTGAACTTGTAGGTTATCCTGAGGAAGCTATAATGGCGAAATATTGAGCTAATAAAGATACACTCTGGAGATGCAGGTGGTTATTTTATTTATCTTAATAGAAATATCTCGTAACAAACTCCGGTTTGCGTTAAACAACGTTAAGAATAACAAACATTTTCTTATCATTTCTGTCTTTGGTTACAAGATGCGACAGAAAAAAAAGGTTCGCTATTGGATCTGGTAGAAAAGAAGAATTTCAATCAAAGCTAATCTGGTGTATGAGGTGACCTTGTCCTATCGAAGCTAATCTAGTGTATGAGGTGACCTTGTCTTATCGAAGCTAATCTTGGTGTATGAGGTGACCTTGTCTTATCGAAGCTAATCTGGTGTATGAGGTGACCTTGTCTTATCCGAAGCTAATCTGGTGTATGAGGTGACCTTGTCCTATCGAAGCTAATCTGGTGTATGAGGTGACCTTGTCCTATCGAAGCTAATCTGGTGTATGAGGTGACCTTATCCTATCCAAGCTAATCTGGTGTATGAGGTGACCTTGTCCTATCGAAGCTAATCTAGTGTATGAGGTGAACTCTTTATACACTTCTCGGCTACAATGATGCTAAGTATGATTTCATTACGCTAACCCACCTAAGTAACTATTATTTAGTTTGTTAGACCAAGGATTTTATCTTTAGTTTTTAAACTGCATAATAGTCAAGCAAGTTGATGAGCCACGCTTTACCCCTGACAAAACCCTTAAACGTTTTCTATTCGTTATAACATCGAACACACACTATGTATCCAGAACATACGAAATAAATACTTAGATTTAGAGGTGTAGCGTCAATAATTCACTCGTTGAATAACAATAAGTGACATATCAACGTGACCTGAAGTCAAAGTGAATTACGATCCAAATAAACACATTTCGTGTTTATCTGCATCATACAGGCTTATAATAAGATGTTCGAGTCCTGCAGCTTATGGCAAGAAATTGACCAGATTTATGGATGTATAAATAGTTCAATATATATACTAACGTCTGATGATACACTGACACTAATGTTTGGAGACTAAGTTGGAAGTCTCTTCATCATTTTACATACTTTTGAGTCGTTTTCAAAAATCATTTTATTTCTTTAACTGATTTGTTTTCTGTTCGAACCATTAATTCCAATGTCCCCCGGTGGGACAGCGATAAAGTTACAGATTTACAGAGCTAAAATCTGGGGTTCGATTCCTCGCAGTGGACACATTAGCTAGTTCTAAGTAGCTTTGCTCTTAAACCAACCAACAGACTACAGACTAGATAGTTCGTGAATAATAAAAACAGTTGAGGTAATTTGTACAGATTACGTGGGTCTTCCCTTGAACCTTTCTTTGTATGTTCACTGATGAAGAGATTGTTGAACGATTCTCACATCCAGCGACACGTGTCAAAAAAGTAAAATTCAAAATCATCTCATCACACCATGCAAATTTCAGGACATTTTATTCAGCGTAATTTATTTCTTATTTCAAATGTTTTATTTTGACATCTCTGAGCTTCCTTTTTTTTTTTCTTTATTGATTAACCATATCTATTTTTTTCTCATATTTTTATTGCCGGGATTATGTGCAATGTAGCAAAAAAAAAAAAAATGCTGTTTCTTTCAGGGTAGACGTGTCACAATATATGACTACCACGTATTATCCCGTACAGGATAAAAAAAAAAAAGTCTAAAAATAAGTGTAAAAAAAAAGTTTCTACATACATATTAAGTGTAGTACGTGCTACCAAATGTCTATAATATGTAAATGAGAGGGCGAACATTCAGTATGATTGATGAAGTAGAATTAACAGTGGCGCCGTAATGTTTTTAAGTTTTGTAAGTTAACTATTTGCATAGTTTCAAACTGTACAAAATAATTGGTGTGTCTACGTGCGCGTGTGTGAAGAAGTGTATGGACTCTTTTATTTTTTATTTTTTTACATAGGGTTGTTAATGTGAACGATTTTTTTTTCTTTGTTGTTGTTGTTTTTTTGTATTATAAATGACAGTCGTTATAGATGTACACTTCCCAATTGATCAACGAGAGGGCCAGCAGAAGCGAATCTTAAATAGTTCTAGATGAGGCAAGGAGCCGTGCAAGTGCATTATTGATCATCTAGTGGTATTCGTTGACTTCATACGGGTATTTACGAGAAAAAAAAATATATATATATAGAAGCTTAATTTGTGTTACGCACGATATTTTATTTCTTTCCAAACAGACAGTTCGAGAATCACAAACAGACGTTACTTGTACATCTAGATTGTGCGACATTTTGTGTCTGATCTTGAGTGATCCGGTAATCCTTGGTGTAGACATGATAAAATGGATGGCCATGACTTTTGGTTATTGATCTAACTGGAAGAGTCAAGCCCTCATTCTGATCATTACCGATTGATTTATTCCATGCTTTAGTCATTCCCGGCAAGGAAAAGAGTTAGGCGTCGAAACCGGGGGGGGGCACCCCCATTTTTACATATTTCACTTATATAGCAACTGTAAATTATATTACTATATCATCAGCATGTCTAGCCAAGCACCCCCCTCCCCCCCAATTTGCAATTCCTTTCTACACCACTGAAAGACTTTATGAAAAGTGTATTCTGACTGATAGACGACTTCCTCTGAAATTCAATATTTGATCCAAACATTTATCATTTAACATACTGATCAACATAAGGCAAGGGAATGCTCATCTGAACGCTCTGAGAAAAGATCTAATTTATACTCCAAACACGTCTCCGTGAAATAGTGGTCGTTAAGATAATCATTTCAAATATTTTTATAACCTGGTTTCTTATCGCAGTTAGAATAATCTGATTAAATATGAATATTTACAGATGCGTGCAACATTTGAGCACACATTAGAAATAGTGTAGTAGGGATAATATACGTTAAGTGTAGCATGTCTGTATAAAAAGCCCCCCCCCCAGTGGCACAGCGGTATGTCTGCGGGCTTACAACGCTAGAATCCGGGTTTCGAGACCAGTGGTGGGCAGGGCACAGATAGCCCATTGTGCTTAATTACAAACAAACAAACTGTATAATAAGTCTTCTGTGAAAGTCGTAACAAGAATGTGGATTTTTTATTATTATTATTATTACTAGCTCCGGGTGAACGAAGTTATATTTTCTATTAATCCGTTACTTATTTTCGTTCCAGGAATCGTCTTAAGCCTAATGAATAAAGAATTGATAATGCATTTCTGTTCATCCTACCAATCCCTGGATCGTAGTGAACATCAAACGTTGAGAAACAGAAAGGAAAACAGACTTGTTTATGTACTGTTCGCTAATGGTGGGGTTCACATGTCCAATCACATTGTATGGATTTTACCTTTTAGATCACTCGGTGAACGAGAAAAAAAACAAAAACAGATCAAAAGCAATGGGAAAAACTTCCCATTTTCTATGTTAAATACGTAGAAAACCCCAACAATAACAAGTGGAATTATTTGGAGTATTAACAGTAATATTACTAACATTTTTGTTTCGTTACTGATATATTATTAGGGAAGTTCTAGCAATTTCCTGCTTATAAATAGCTTAGCAAAACGTGTCATCGGTAATTCCAGTATTAACTTTGCGATATGTTGGTAACGTTAGCAAGTCCAAGTTCTTTGTTTAACAACACACTGCACATATTTTGGTATGAAATTGTTAACACATACAACATTTATTAATAAAAAAGTAGGAGCAGAACGGAATTACGGGCCAGAAAAAAAAAGGCATTACGGACGAAAACCCTCGCTATAATGTCACAAATTGGGAGTTAGTACACTAAATCTGTAGTCAAGTACTGATTGTGAATTTGTTGTAATGAATTTTAAAATGCCTTTAGAAATAATATTGTAACATAGAGCTTCTCTATACGTTTTCAAAATAGTGTTTCGATGAGACGTAACATAAAGATTAGTATTTGTTTTAGAAATAGTGTTTCGATGAGACGTAACATAAAGATTAGTATTTGTTTTAGAAATAGTGTTTCGATGAGACGTAACATAAAGATTAGTATTTGTTTTAGAAATAGTGTTTCGATGAGACGTAAAATAAAGATTAGTATTTGTTTTAGAAATAGTGTTTCGATGAGACGTAACATAAAGATTTCTATACGTTTTCAAAATAGTGTTTCGATGAGACGTAACATAAAGATTAGTATTTGTTTTAGAAATAGTGTTTCGATGAGACGTAACATAAAGATTTCTATTTGTTTTAGAAATAGTGTTTCGATGAGACGTAACATAAAGATTACTATTTGTTTTAGAAATAGTGTTTCGATGAGACGTAACATAAAGATTTCTATTTGTTTTTGTGTTAGGTACAACGTACCCTATATAAAAAGTCGTTTATATCGACTTCCTCTATATATATTTGCCTTGAGAGGTTAATTGCGAAGATAAATGGTAAACAAATTATAGAAAAACAAACTTTTTTGAAAATCTTAAACATGTTTTTAAAAAACTTTTTCTTAGAACGCGTTGGAAACGTTAACATATATATTGAAAAATATATATGTCTGCGGATTTACAACGCTGGAAACCGGGTTTCGATACCCATTGTGTTGCTTTGTGCTTCACTTCAAGCACACAAACAAACATTCAAATATATATGTAATAAAACAAAAGAAAGTGGTTTTAGACGTTTTACAGGATTTCATTGTTATACATTTTAGAAATTGTAATTAAATATGCATTGTGATAGCATGAATCACATGCCGTTCCTACATAACAAAACATTTAACTTTAAAAAAAAAACTGATACATCATTTATTTTGTGGCGGGAACTACCAAAGCGTTTGTTGATTGAGATTACAACATGAAGTGGTCATACAACCCCAGTTCAGGTCAATGATTCGTTGTGGCAACAACCTTGGTCTCAAAATGAAATAAAAACATCTAGACATGAAATGAGTAAACTGCCTAAAGCAAGTGAAATTCCTTTGAGGTCTAAAGTATTCCAATGTTCCCGTGCGCTGTAGAAAAAAAGTTCGTGATAAGGGATTTGTTGTCCCCCATTTTCAGACTTTTTCATGACTTTTGAATCTTAATATATTTACTAGAAGTGACATTAACACCAATTTCAGCTACCTAATTGTCACTCAGACCTTTTGTTTAGTCTGTGATGGATTATACGTCACAAGAAATGAACTAATATGTAAATATTTTGCAGAACTGACATCAAATGTTTACGTCACAATAAGCTCAACGAAGATCAGACCAATGATAAACGACTAAATTGTTGTTTGGTCGATTATTCGATACACTTACATAAAATATTCCAGAGACTAAAGAAAACGGAGCCTTGCCACATGTTGTTTTACCACAGTCCTTCTATTAGCTGCTACACGACTTTTATAGACGTGTCTATAGAGCAATAACAAAAAAACAACAATCAACATTTTGCTGATGAAAAAAATAAATATCGAAACATGAATGTATTTATTTGTACTTGTGAGGATTAGACAACCAAGGTTATGTTTACTCTCTCGGAAGGTATAAACCGGAGAGAACATTCATCAAAAAGAACAAACCAAGCTGAAATATACGACATTTCCATTTACATAATGGCGTATGTACTCTTGTGGTGGAAAAAAAGATGATGATGGTTAGAATGGTGAAGTAATCGCACAAGTGTACCAATAGCCATGATAAAAAATTACCTTGCATTCGAGATTATTAGAGTAGCCATGCATAATATTATGCCCAATATCACACGTGCTTCAATGCGTTTTGGCGCTTTTTTTGTGAAGTATTGGATAAAAGAAAGAAGTTTTCAAACATTTACTGTACGAGGCCTAAAAATGAGATAAAAGCAATAAACATCATACATATGGTAGTACTTATAGAAGGAATGGGCCGGATGTGGACTAAATGTAATACAAATTAAAATCTCCAACAAACTGCAAACAGCATATAAACAAAACTTTATAAGCACTTTACAAACACGGTTGTGTAGTAAACAAATCAACTGCAGAGTAACAAGCCACCAAAGGACTTGAGAAAGTCGATAGAGTAAAAACAAAAATTTCACAAAACCACAAATTTGTCAATCTCACTAACTGACTGACTGACTAACGTTGTTGGAAAGGCATAGCACTCTTCTCCCTTCACTTTATGCAAATCTAAATGCACCTGATTGAATTACGCTACCTTGGCTAAAAGCGTTTTTCTTAGTTTTGCTTATAACCTTGGTAATGACAGTAAACATTTTTCAACACTACTAACGAACTAACAACACACTAGTAGTCATATTCTATGATTATGAGACGCTATGCAAGTTGCCAAATAAAAATCCGCTCTCATATCACCTAGCGAGTGCACGATTTCTTATGCTCACGCTATGTGATCAACCTGCAGCTAAATCAGCTAAATAAAAAAAAATGTGGAATACATAGATTCTCTGTATCTGGGTTCTAACTATGATCTAACCTTTGAAAGCGAAGTTTTCAGTTCTATACATTTGATTCGAGGATTCTGTGTTGGACAAAGCAAATCTATCATAACAGTCGGTGCCTAAGACATGAGTCTCCTACGTGAGGACGAACGCTACCACTGCCGAATTCTGATACGGCATTGCTCGATCACTCTGGACTGAAAACAAGAACGATAAGTTGTATGATTTACCTTTCATTGTTTTCAAACCAAGTGGACCTATTGATATCTAAGATTGTACTTGAAACAATGCAGTTTTTAAAATATGCCTTTCAAGGAAACAAAACGAAATAGAAGGAGAAAACTATATGTTAATAACCTAGAAAAGTCTTTGTTGCAGTGAAGAGAACATTACTGCAATAATAGAGATAAGTTAGAAATAGTAATGCTAAATATGCAAAACAAGCCTTAGTCATTAATCCAGCCAAAGAAAAGACTGTAACTCTGGCTAGATTTAAGAAAAACTATCAACAACAAAAGCCAGGAAATGTCGAGAGATAGCTCTAAGAAAAGCTACGAGAAGGATAGGCCTAGAGACCAGTCACTCTCGAGACTGAACACCAAGAAAAGCTACGAGAAAGATAGGCCTAGAGCCCAGTCACTCTCGAGACTTAACACCAACATAAGCTATGAGAACGATAGGCTTAGAGCCCAGTCACTCTCGAAACTTAGTACCAAAAAAAGATATTAGACAAGTGTAAAAAAAATTAAATAACAAATTATGAAGCACTAGAAGGAACTTTCTCGAAGATTACAGAGTTTAACAAGCATCCGTATTTCCATATAATACAAGAGAGTTAAGCACAAGCTGCTTAACCAAAACGTAAGAAATAAGCTTTAAAAAAAACAAACTGCATGAAGTCAAACGAAGAGAATATGAAACGAAGACACAACCAGTGTTTTAATAAACTGATTTAACAAACAATAAATCTATATTTGTTTTATGGATAGAGTATCTTCTAACAACGTTTATATTTACTGCAATAATCCATCACCCTGAGCCTGGAATATATCTTAAGACGTTACTGTAAATTACGGTTGTTCTCTGACACATTATATATTGTTTTCTGGCAAATCATCTTTTATTAACATTAGGTGGAAAAATTAAAGTATGAAAAAAGTTATTATATATTATAAAATAGGATTACAATGTCTTGCTGGGGGTGAAAGGTTGCAGCTGTAAATAAAACAGCCAGACTATAGTACCGTTAGCACGTTTTCTGGTCTAGAAACAACTTTAATTAACAGACTTACGTGTTAATAAGTTAAGGTGGTTTCTCGAATGTGATAACTTAAGGATTTTTTAAAGCTTTTCTGAGTCAGGATGCATCGATCCTATGAATTCGTTTTGAGCCAGTGTCCTCTGTATTACTTTTATGTATAGCTATATTTAGATTATAACACTATTAAGAATAATCATTAAACATTGACAACTAACTAGTTAAGATAATTTTCTTATACTAAATAGTTATAAATTAATTGCATCATAATAACTCGCCATTGATCAGTGTCAATATAGATTAGCCTTGCAAGTATCTAAATAGTTATAAATTAATTGCACCATAAT
>NW_013670580.1:7390-9517 GCF_000517525.1 Limulus polyphemus | reverse complement strand
GTCAATATAGATTATCCTTGCAAGCATCTAAATAGTTATAAATTAATTGCACCATATTAACTCGCCATTGATCAGTGTCAATATAGATTAGCCTTGCAAGCATCTAAATAGTTATAAATTAATTGCACCATATTAACTCGCCATTGATCAGTGTCAATATAGATTAGCCTTGCAAGCATATTAAGATGATAAACTCGAATATTTACACGAAAGGAATCTGATTCAGGAGAGAAAGTTTAGCAGGAAAAGTGACTACAAGCCGGGGGCTAAACTTGTAAGATAATTCGTTGTGTTTTGATACTTCATGTGCTCCTCAATAACAGCAGATCAAGTTAGTCATATTACTGCACATCTTTCTTTACATACACAACTATAATCTATTGCGCATGTGCAATACGAAAGTGGAACATTGGGGATACTTTTTCTTACTTCCGAGAAAATAAAATATAATTTACGTGATCGACAGGAAGGCTTAACTGATCCGATTCCATATAGTTAGATAAATCAAGTTTCCTTTACATAGGACTTTAGGTAAACTCTAGCGAATTCTTTGTTGAGAGGAGCAGTGTTAATTTTTCAGTTGTACTGGGTTAGAGTACGTTACGTTAAAAGGATTTTGAATATACAAACCAGCATGCCACTTGACAACCACAGTCGATATAAAGTCGCAATGGAATGATATGTATCACAACTACATTTTGACATTTCTTGGCGGTCGTATGTAAGTATATGTAACAGCCTCTTCATACGCGCAGATAAAGATGTGTCTACACTAGCCGTCCCTAATTTAGCAGTGAAAGACTAGAAGGAAGACAGCTAGTTATCACCACCCACCGTCAACTCTTGGGCTACTCTTTTACCAACGAATAGTGGGATTGACCGTCACATGGCGAGCATGTTCGGTGGGACGGGGATTCTAACCCACGACCCTCAGATTACGAGTCGAGCACCCTAACCACCTGGCCATGCCGGGCCGCAGCTGAATCAGATAAGAAGCATCATTAGGTTATTGAACCCTGCGTCCATCTGGTAAATCATATACATCGGGTCTATTTTCATTCATTGTTTTCTTTGAGAAGCAATTAGAGTTGTATTAAAAAGATGGATCGGTATCTTTCTAGAAAAAAAAAGAATTATAAACTTATTTATTTATGTATTAACTCTGCCCCTTATTATGAGATGTAAAGTCATCAAACGAGATTTTCCGAGAAGCTACTTATTGGACAATATAACAATGTTTTGTTACGTTTTGTTGAAAGTTAACAACAGAAAAAAAAGAAGAAAAAAGTATTGTTGAACCCTTTCTGCTACAGTTGCTAATATATATATATTGTTGAAATTTGCAACCGCTTTTTCAGTGGCTAATAAATTAGCATGACCTGTATTGTTGCATTATTGTATTCCTGAACCCTAAAATAACTTAATCTCTTATTAATAGCGTATAGGTTAGGGATTATATCGAATGTGAACTTAATATTCTTTAATACTATATCTATTCGGTGCTCATACTGAATACGAAGTATCATCTAATGTAACTCCAGTATTACAATAAATACGAAAATCCTAAAAGTGCCCTATTTCTCAGTTGATTGAACATTTTTCTGTAACCAGACTTAAATTGGGATACAGTAATTGAGATACCAAATTGATCAAATTTATGAGTTTATGGAATGGCAAGGGATGGAAATCAGTAATATAAAGTAAGAAACTCAAATTTCGAGAAAGTTTAAATAGATCACCCACATGGGCAACATTAATGTTTTACATTACTTGAGGCCCTAGTGAAAGAAATAGGATATGTTTTAAAATTATTTTTGTTTGCTGTACAAGTAGAGATGCTAACCCTAAAGAAAGGAAATAGTAAATGAGTGATTCTAACCCTAATGTACGATAGAAACACAGGAGTTATACTAACATATAGGGTAATACTATAAAGATGATTGTAACCCTGATGTACTGTAGCACAGTAAAATAATAATTCTAACCATAATAGATTCATTCCACGTGCTGATATCCTATACTAGTGTTACAGTCACTCCGTGTGCTGATATCCTACACTAGTGATAAGTCCTTTTTCTATACTCATATCCTACACTAGTGTTACAATCACCCAGTGGGCTGATATCC
>NW_013670580.1:2674-6483 GCF_000517525.1 Limulus polyphemus | reverse complement strand
TAGTGTTAGAGTCACTACGTGTGCTGATATTCCACACTAGAGTTAGATTCACTCCGTGTGCTGATATTCCACACTAGAGTTAGATTCACTCCGTGTGCTGATATTCCACACTAGAGTTAGGTTCTCCATTTCTATCTAAAAACAGCCATCACCTCATATACGTCCTTTATGTCTTTCACTCAATTATTTTACTAAATATGACAAACACGTTGTCCTGCGGAATTTATTATAAAATTAACAACTAGCTTAGCGTTAATTGAGCAAAATGCTTTACTTAGCAACCTGACTATCAGGACGACACTGGAATGTGGCTTATCTCTAAATGATTAATGGTGAATTTCGTCTTATTATTTTGTTGCTTAGAGACTGTAATTTTCAACGATTCTATTGGTTGCTGCTCCATCAGTACAGAAATGATGGGTTTAATTCAGTACCATCTTTATCACTCAATATTCTGTAAAGGAGATGCTTTTCTAATATTTAATTAAAATAAACTGTCAGAAACTTTACGTAGATGTATTACTTTTCTTGTTATTCGTCTGGTTATTTATTCTTAACAATGCAGTATTGTTAAAGCGTATTAACAATGTTGTTTGAAAACTTGTTGTAGGTTTAACGAGAAAGAACGCTCTGATTGTTATCTTCTCCCCCTGGCTACGATAACGTTGTTTTAACAGCGGTTTGAAGGGACCAGTTTGGAAGAACAATCTTAGTGTTCGGAACGCTTAATCTACGTGCATATATTTGAGACGCTTTCAAAGTCATAATTCAAGCTCAAGGTCAGGTCGTATGGAAATGTTACTTTAGAAAATCCACTTTAAACAATGAATCTTTTTAAATGCTAAATTACTTGTCCCAGGAAAAGGGACTTTATTTCTATGAGCTAATTTCTCCGAAAGGGGGCCGAAGACTATTTGAAGGGGTCACCAGTTTTAACCACTCGCACCACTATACAGTAGTGATTTGTCTGTCAGTCAGTAAGTAGACACTAAATTACGTATCATAAGGGACGCTTAACGTCGCAGTTTGTACTGTCGTGACGTCAAGAAAACGTGCGCACGCCAAGAATCACGAGAAGAATTATGCACTCTGTAGGCTACAACACAGCATGACATATGAACTTCAAAAGCAAGAAATAAAAATATTTGTTACTCTTAATTTTGGTTTTATTTACTCTTGAAACGGAACGCTTACGGGGGACCCTGCGGAAATACGTCTAGTGTTTTCGTGTCTTTAATCACAACTGTTAAACATTTTACTAAAGTGTGACCATTGTGTGTGCAGATTTGTAAAAAAATCGTTGGAGAGCGCGAGTTCCATTTTAATAAACTCTAGAAAGTCATTACGAAGAGATTACAAATAGAATATTAAAAAATACCTAAACGCTCTTTCAGAAATGTAGTTACTTTGTAGAAAAAAACTATTTTAATTAAGATAATACTATGCTTTCTTTTTAAGCAAGCGTCTAAACTTGTTTACAAGGTAATTACGATATTAATCTTTAATATACGTACTTTTTCGTATTTGTGCGTATTGATAAGTACTTGCAATATATCAAGTTTTGTATGAAGCTATGCGTAAGACGTTTGAAGAAGTTAGTTTTGTACGAAGCTATGCGTAAGAAGTTTGAAGAAGTTAGTTTGTATAAAGCTATGCGTAAGACGTTTGAAGAAGTTAGTTTTGTATAAAGCTATGCGTAAGACGTTTGAAGACGTTAGTTTTGTATAAAGCTATGCGTAAGACGTTTGAAGAAGTTAGTTTGTATAAAGCTATGCGTAAGACATTTGAAGAAGTTAGTTTTATATGAATCTATGCGTAAGACGTTTGAAGAAGTTAGTTTGTATGAAGCTATGCGTAAGACGTTTGAAGAAGTTAGTTTTGTATAAAGCTATGCGTAAGACGTTTGAAGAAGTTAGTTTTGTATAAAGCTATGCGTAAGACGTTATAAGGAATTAGTTTTGTATGAAGCTATGCGTAAGACGTTTGAAGAAGTTAGTTTTGTATGAAGCTAAGCGTAAGACGTTTGAAGAAGTTAGTTTTGTACGAAGCTATGCGTAAAACGTTTGAAAAAGTTGGTTTTATATGATGCTATGCGTAAGACAAACAACAGCAGAAAACAAAACATGATTAGAAAACAGAACTATTTACCTGTAAATTGCTTTGTTTTAAACGTAAAGACATTATAATTCCTATAGAAGTCTTGTTTTCAGACAGTGAAATAATGTTTAGGTGTCTTGTTAAGATGTAACAGTGGTATAATTATAATATATTTGTTATCAGAACTAAAAGAACTGTTCAAAGAAGAGAAAACAATTATAATGATATATGCACGCGTTTATTAAAATATAAAAGTAATATCGTATAATATTAACGAACCGCTCGATGAAAAGCTTGTTTGTAATTATGCACAAAGCTACACGATGGGCTATCTGTGCTTTGCCCGCCACGGGTATCGAAATCAGGTTTCTATCTTTGTAAATCCGCAGATATACCGCTGTGCCACTGGGGATTGTTTGGTTGTTTGTAATTAAGCACAAAGCACCACGATGGGCTATCCGTGCTCTGCCCGCCACGGGTATCGAAATCCGATTTCTATCTTTGTAAATCCGCAGATATACCGCTGTGCCACTGGGGATTGTTTGGTTGTTTGTAATTAAGCACAAAGCTACACGATGGGCTATCTGTGCCCTGCCCACCACGGGTATCGAAAATGCGGTTTCTAGCGTTATAAGCCCGCAGACATACCGCTGTGCCACTGGGGATTGTTTGGTTGTTTGTAATTAAGCACAAAGCTACACGATGGGCTATCTGTGCTCTGCCCACCACGGGTATCGAAAATGCGGTTTCTAGCGTTGTAAGTCCGCAGACATACCGCTGTGCCACTGGGGAGTAATTGAAGAAAAGAAATATAATTAATAACTGATATGAAAACGTACAATCATGCATTTACTCAAGCTTAATATCAAGTGGATGATATCTGTTTTATGGTTTCACGAATTTGTTTGCTAGAAACAAAGGAAGCCAGCTGAGAAGACAGTTTAATATTGCTTTCAAGAATTATTATTTACATATTACATATTTTTGAATATTATCGATGTAAAAATGTTGGCTATTGTGTTAAGAAATTGTTTAAAGAAATTTGATTATATTTATGGTTTTGATTGATATCCGAATTTTTCACGGTCGAACAGACAGTACAGGTGTGTATATAATATGTGCATAATATTCACAATTATATCTTTCATAACTATTGTCATGTAATCTTGGATAGCTTAAGCCTTCCATTTTTCTCTGAGAAAACCGTATTAAAGTTTGAATGGCCATAAAACATATACCATCTGTTCATGGTTTGAAAGTTGATAACCAAATATTGGTGCTAAATATATGTTGTCAACCCAACACCACCTAGCGGGAAGTGGATTGTCATACTGATGCGATTTCTTTATTATATTTTCGTTAAGCTACACCCCCCCCCCCCTCCTCACAGTAGCTCAGCGGCATGTCTGATTGCTTATAGGACTAAAAACTGGGTTACGATACCTGTGGTGGGCGCAGCACAGGTAGCCCACTGTGCGTAACAACAAACTAACAAACGTTAGATTATAAACAACTCACAAACCGTCGTGTGATATACTGATTACAAAGTTTGTAACATCATTTTAAATTAATCAAGAAGCGGAGGTTAATCACTGTGACTGACCATGTGTGACGTAAGATACTGCTAATATTTATTAATTCATTTCTAAACAGTATGTGTTATATCGGTTAGAAATGTATCATTCCTTGTCTTAACATTTGTTTGTTTTTTG
>NW_013670580.1:0-2279 GCF_000517525.1 Limulus polyphemus | reverse complement strand
GCTAAAAGGGCGAGCATGTTTGGTGTGATGGGGATTCGAACCCCCTACCCGCAGACTGCGAGTCGAGCGCCCTAACCAGTCTTAACATTTATCGATGTAAAGTATAACTTATTGCACGAGACAAATACATTTGTACGTTTAGTGATCAATGATAAACTTCGACGCCTTTTTTAGTGAGAAATACCATTAAAAGGTATCAAACAATACGAAAGATAGTTGTAGAAAATCATTATGAAACAAGAGCACAGAAATATATCTGTTTAAAATTAAAACCTAGAATTAACTGAATCCATTAATTCAAAGAAGTTGGATTTTACAAACTTTACTGATTACTTATTCTATAACGTTATACCAAATAGGTTAGTAATTAAAGTCACAAAACTAAACGCTTCGAATGACGTTAGAACATTTAAAAATTATCTTGGTTTATTTACTAACTCTCCAAGCATTGAAATAAATAGATGATGATGGAACATCTTTAATTGTAAAATATTTATTGTAACGATTTCCAATCAATAGATGATTTCAATTTGATCTATTAAAAGTTACATTCTCGAGTCCAAGAGATGGACCACGAATTAAAACAAGCAAGCCAAGACTTTTAAGTTCAGGAACTAATTGTTGTTAGCCGAAACTGCGTTTCCTATCTTGGAATGTTAATGAATTTCAGAGATTTTGGCATCACTGGCTTCACTGAAGCTTTATATTTGTAGTGTACACAAAGATTATTGTTTAAGAATGTAATGTGGATCCATTGAACATTGAATGTAATGTGGATCCATTTGGATCCATTCTGCTCCAAATACCCTTTATTATTATAGTTTTCTGCTCCAATAAGAAGACAACGCAGCCTTCGAATGTTTACACGGGAACTTAATTAACCTATTAACATCGGTAAGCCTAAAGTAACACGAAAATAATTTCCTTTTAATGGACTACATATCAACTTAATACTAAGATTCTAGAGCGGCATCATACGGTGTTCGTAGTCAGTGAATGCACCAATAGATAAGTAGATCACAAACATAAATCGGTGTTCCTAAAAGTTTTAACAGTATTATATATATATATATATATTACGTTAATTAATATTGATCCTATGGGATGTGTATTGGTTTCGCGGTCCTTTGCCAGAAAATTTCTTAAGGCTGTAAACTCGTATAGCGACCACAAACTGAGACCTCGTGGATGGTTTATACAACCAAATGAAGCGATCACTGCTTCTACTGAAGTAGAAAATTTAAGAAACGAAAGTGTGATGAGGGGGGGGGGGACAGTCTCGTGGGGTGATGCGTATCGAAGAAGTAAGATTGTTTTGAATTGAGTTTGCATTTAATTAGGTGATTCTCGGAGAGAGAGAGATGAATATCAGAAACGTTTTTTTTACAGAGGAGCATTCGTTTGAAAAATCCGATTTCCTGTTTTTCAAATTGATTTTCAAAGAGTCCACAGGGATAAAGCTTGAATTTGTTAGGATAGAATGAATAGGTAATAATTCACTCCATTCAAATGATATACTATTATTATTTAGTGACACGCTCTAAAATGAAACTTGGGTAAAATAGTTAAAAATATATCAATAAAAACTATTTTATCAACACATTGCAAAAAGTAATTTTGTAGCCATAAATCAAGGTATAGATAGATATTGTTTTTAACATCTATTGGTCATGTTTTCTATCTGCTTGACTATCAGTCTTTTTATATATATATATATTCATTTAACCAGTTTTTGTTATCTTTAAAACTAATGAACTCTGATTTCCGTTTTTCCACTCGGCTTTATCTGTTTGGCTCTTTAACCCTGTTTGATTCTCAATTCATGTGTCTGTCATTTGTCTCGCTAGTCTGTGACTAGAATTTCTTATTTACTGTTTGATCCAAGGTTCATCTTTGCCTAAATTATTAAGTTTTAATCCAGTCATCCTACTTGACTTTAATTCAAGGTTCATCTTTGTCTTAATTCTTAAGCCTACTTCCGGTCATCCTACTAGACCATTTGATTCAAGGTTCATCTTTGCCTAAATTATTAAGTTTTTATCCAGTCATCCTACTTGACTTTAATTCAAGGTTCATCTTTGTCTTAATTCTTAAGCCTACTTCCGGTCATCCTACTAGACCATTTGATTCAAGGTTCATCTTTGCCTAAATTATTAAGTTTTTATCCAGTCATCCTACTTGACTTTAATTCAAGGTTCATCTTTGTGATAATCCTTAAGCCTACTTCCGGTCATCCTACTAGACCATTTGATTCAAGATTCATCTTTGCCTAAATTCTT
>NW_013670579.1:74978-77219 GCF_000517525.1 Limulus polyphemus | reverse complement strand
GTATGCAAATGTGGAAGGTGTTAAAGAGGACATCGACATGTTTTTTTTTTCAAAGCCAAGTGATTTTTTGAATCAGGGCATCAACAACCTGATTGTAAGATGGAAAAGCATCATTTATAAGAATGGAGACTATTTCATTTAATAAATGTTTTGTTTTGATATATAAGTTGTTCGGGTGTTCTCATTTAAAAAAAGCGACATTAATTTCTTGACGTCCTAATACATGGGCTGCAAGAATTCAGTGGTGGTTTTAGAGTGACTTTTTCATAAAAAGTTTTGTATTTACTGATGCAAGTTAGTCAGTTACCTGAATTATACACAGACCTTGAAATTATAAATGAAAATCTAATTTTGTTAGTTGGAAGATCATTGTAAAGATTACTAAAATCAAATGTTTCTATTGTTATAGCTTGAAAGCATTTAATTTTCTCCTTACATTTAGTAGAATTCCCAATGATAATGTTAAAATATTTCTTTTATTGGTATGTTCTGTCTGTTTCAGGTTGTACAAAACATGTTTAATGATTCCATATACTATTGTGATATCCAGAAAGGTAAGACTTTTATTGTTAATGTTCAGACATGGTTTTATATCTGTTAATATAAGACTTTTATTGTTAATGTTCAGACATAGTTTTATAACTGTTAATATAAGACTTTTATTGTTAATGTTCAGATTTGGTTTTATAACTGTTAATATAAGACTTTTATTGTTAATGTTCAGACATGGTTTTATAACTGTTAATATAAGACATATATTGTTAATATTCAGACATGTTTTATAGCTGTTAATATAAGACTTTTATTGTTAATGTTCAAACATGGTTTTATAGCTGTTAATATAAAACTTTTATTGTTAATGTTCAAACATGGTTTTATAGCTGTTAATATAAAACTTTTATTGTTAATGTTCAGACATGGTTTTATAACTGCTAATATAAGACCTTTATTGTTAATGTTCAGACATGGTTTTATAGCTGTTAATATAAGACATATATTGTTAATGTTCAGACATGGTTTTATGACTGTTAATATAAGACCTTTATTGTTAATGTTCAGACATGGTTTTATAACTGTTAATATAAGACCTTTATTGTTAATGTTCAGACATGGTTTTATAGCTGTTAATATAAGACTTTTATTGTTAATGTTCAGACAGTCTTATATCAAAAGCTATAAAACCATTATTGTTAATGTTCAGACATGGTTTTATAACTGTTAATATAAGACCTTTATTGTTAATGTTCAGACATGGTTTTATAACTGTTAATATAAGACCTTTATTTTTAATGTTCAGACATGGTTTTATAACTGTTAACACATTTTAGGTGCAAGTTCTTGAGTACTTGAAAACACGATTTTTATTTTTCCTTTTTTCTTTCAGATCCTCAATCTCTTGCCTACTCTATCTCTCTCAAAGCCCAGCAATGAGTTTCCTACCTTATTTATTATCTAGATTGTAAAAGGCATTTTGTGTTTTATGTGAAGAAAGAAATATCTAGACTCTTCACAATATTCCCATGAAAAAGAAAGGGAATTATTTAGTTTTAAACTCAGTAAGATTAACGTAGTTCTTAAAACATCTTTTCAGTGATAGGCTTTTGCCCGGGAATGCTTTAAATATTAGTTTTCATAATTTTATTCTTTGATGTCATGTTTTAAACATTTTTACAGAAGGATAGCTGCCTTTATTTTTTTATTAATATTAGATCTTCATGCTAATGATTACTTAAATCACCTTTTGTTATATAATGTCGTATTTGAAATCCACTGTATTAAGATGTTTCTCTTCCATATGTTTCTATCATGTGTGTATTCACATCATAGTCACATATTCCACTGTGTGTGTCCTATGATTTGTAAGAAGACTTTTACAAATGTTCGCTAAATGGTTACATCAGGCTACTGTAATATGTTCATTTCTTTGTAAATACAGTACATTCATTGCCTTTTGTTCTATTGGTTTATTATAGTTTATTGTAAGGTTAACACATTTTTAACATTGAGACCATCGTTGGTGTGTAAGACTGAAACCAAAGTGCATGCTCAAGTGTTTTGTAGGGATGTTTTGTATGTTATTTTTTAACTATTACTTAAAGAACTGTGATTGTTGGTTATTGAGTCTTTAGATCAAAGGAATAGATTTACATATGTTATATAGTTCAATGAGTTTTGATTCCTGGGCACAATTATTTTACCAGCTCTAAAATATAAACATATATATATATATATATATATATA
>NW_013670579.1:65789-73981 GCF_000517525.1 Limulus polyphemus | reverse complement strand
TACACAGGTTGTCTCTTTTGTCTATGTGAATCATGTTGAAAAAAAAAAAAGTTTTACAGGGACATAAATCTTGTACTTTTATTTTTAATTGTAAGAGCTGAAATTTTATAATGATTAAAAATATTGCAAGTATTTAAATTTTGACATATAACAAAGTATATTCCAGTTTCAAAATTAACAGGAGACATTCACAAGTTTGAAATAAAGTTTTCTTTATGTAAAGTTTTGAAACAGCTATTTGTGGGCTAACAGTTGTTTCAAAACGTTATATATATGAATAGTTAGGTGGATAGCTTCCAAAAACAGTTTTCCTGTTTGTTCCAACTGCAAGACTAATTACATACATTTCCACCATCTTCAAGGCTATGTTTAGCTTTCTTTTTGTTTTTAATTGAAGACTACCTACAGTCATTTCATGGATTTCAAGATCTATTCATTTCAAAAAAATGTTCATAACTTCTGATTTAAAGCCTTTAACAATCTTTACCATGACCAATAATACTTTACCTATAATGTTTTTTCTCACTACAAAACTGTATCCTTTCCTGTTATCAAAAGACTGTATATAACTTCAAGACTACTTTGAACAACAAGATTTGATACATATATGTTACAGATCTTTTTTTTTTTTGACAACAAAAGCAAAATTAAAAAGAGAATATGTGACGTAGAAGCCTAATGCATTCCTTGATTGGCTGTACCCTCTGTTGTGGACTGCAGTTTTGCTTATTAAGGCTCATCAGCACAACTGGGTCAGCAGATTGAAGAAATACAATTAGACCTGTTATGATGGTCTTTAAAAGGACTCAAAAACCCCATAGGTATTACGACTTGATATAATTCTTCCCCTCACTGATACTCTTCACAATCTTTGACTCGAAGGCATCATAAGTTTTCTCTGACTAAATTATTAAACCTTCATATGTTCTTTTAATATTGGTTATCTTAATTAGAAGTTAATTAAAGAAATATTATCTCAATAAAAACTGAAACTTGATGTTATATTTGTTCTTGGTATGAAGCCCCATGCTCAGAATACCGTTAGTTTACAATCAAAGTTTATGTTTCCTTAAGTGTGTTCAATTATTAAAATGATTTTAATTTGCTCTTGTTTACCTCCTCGATCAAGACTCTTTTGAGTATCTAAGAGTTGATCTTAGGCTTTACAAATTTTTAGTTTTGAAGCACATTGTAAATATGTTAGTACTGAAAAACTTATTAAAATAGAGGAAAAACATACATTTAATTAAGTGATGCCCTGTGTGTGGGAACACATGATGTAACACAGTTATCCTGTTATCTTTATACTTTTTTTTTAGCTTAGAAATTATGTCATAAATACATCAAAACAACAATGGTACATTCCAGTTTTGTGTACAAAAGAAGTCTTGTGGCTGTATTGAACTAAGCCAGTAATCACAGCCTTCTTTATAGCTCAAATTAAAGGCTCATGAGAACTAACATTTTTTGAAATGGTCGTCATAAGTGCACTTAATGTTTACGTAAGAAGGTCAGATACTTAAGGACTAGTTTTTTAGAACCAAACTTTCACTTTCACTGGCATTTAAATTGATACTTGTTATTGCTGATAAACTTTAGTTTAAAGAATTCACACTTTCTTTGGAAAACTAAAATATTTTTGAAAGAATACCAATGAAAGTGGCTGTTAGATGAAATTTCATAATGACTACTGTATGAGAAAAACTTTATTATAGTAATTCTAAGGTAGCTTTTCTATTGTTATGTATACTGTTAGAAAATTGAAAGACTGTTGTAAGAAATTATGCTCATTGTTGTTAAACAGTGACTTAATTTGCAGAACTTGGGTTACATGGCTATTTGATGTGAATAGTTTAAAACTCTCCAGCTTTCTGACTTTGGTTGTATCTGTGATTTTCACATTGTAGTGTTTAATTGAGTTTGGTAGTAGTTTGATTGACCACTGAATACAGTGTATTAGAACCAATATTGTTCTATTTTAGTACAGGTTAACACACGTTACAAATATTATTATTATATATAAGTTAGTGTAGATGACCCTTTGTATTGTAGATTTCTGAATATTCGTTATACACAACAAAGTCATCTGTATTTGTGTTTGTAAAATCAAAAACATATTAATCAGCTTATCTGCTTCATATTGAAGTCTACTTCCCAGCAGTTTCATAATTATACATACTTCATGAAATTTGTCTGCTGGAAATTGTTGACACAATTATCAGTAGTCTTGTAAAATATGGCAGTGACCAAGATATCCATTGGAGTACAGGTCATCTTTTCAGGGTCTGTTAATTTTTGGCACTTAATATTTTTAAAGGAGTTTATTTTTCCTTGTTAAAAGTATTTAAATGATGTCACACTATTTGTTCATTGTTATATAAATATTTTTTGGAAAGGAAACGTTCTGAGAGATGGTTGTACTTATAAAGATTAAAAATTTAGTGTACTTTGTGATTGAACAAATTTGAAATTAGTGGTAGTTGATTAGTAGTAGTTATATATATATATATATGTGTGTGTGTGTGTGTGTGTGTGTGCATGCTTGTATGTGTATATACATATATTATTTTTCATAAATATATAAACATACCACACTACCACTATTGTTAATAAAAGAAATACTTGTTGAAAAAATTACCCATTTAATGTTTTGCCACATTTAGTAGCATGTTCTCAGTAACTTTAAGAACATTTAGATGAAGACTATATATCATTTTATCAGAAGTTATTCAGAATTAGGGCAACACGAACAATAAAAACTCACTTCTAGGAAAAACCGTCTGAACTTTATAATAACATTTTTTAGATTGCCAGTGACATGATATTTAACAACAAAAAAGTGTATTTCAGTAAATGCTGGTCAGGTGATATATTGAGTGTAAAATGGTGCATTGAAGAAATATAGCATATTTGTATTATAAGCAAGAATTGCAACTTCATGAAATGGATTAGTTTTATAAAGATAAAGTATCAAAGACTGCCATTTTTTTTAAAAAACTGTATTTAATGCACTGTATTGTATGTTCCATCACTGCTGTATTGTCACGAAATGTTTGTGTGATCTTCTAATATTGAGCAACACATTCAATACTTTATTTCATTAATCAAGATTTTCATATAATTCAGCCAAAGAATATTAAAAAAAAATACTTGTTTTTAAGTGTTAATTATGAATGTTCATTTAAAACTTGATACGTTTTTTGTTATTGTTGTTAAGTGACAGTAGGTTATGATATATTTTGATGTTACTTGTTTTTGTTTTCTGTTAAACTTATTTCTGTGGTAGATGTTATGAGTATGTTTATACATATAAACAAGGACTACCTTTAACAACATTTCTAGAATAGTAAAACTTTATTTGTGGTGGATGGGTAGAGTAAACTTAGTTTTCTTATTTTGTTAGTTTTAGAATTAAATAAAATGCACAGGAGGTGAGGTACAAATATGAGATTGTATCATAATGAAGCAAAAGTTAACAGATGGGTAGTGAGTGAAAGGCAATAAAAAAGAGAGGATTTCATAAGTACTACTACTTAATAATCAGGAAGTAACTGAATTAATGGATTTGTTTATATGTACCATTGTTATCAGGATAAGGTTATTCAAATTGATGGGATTGATTGTTATCAGGAAGTGACTGAAATAATGGATTTCTTTATATCTATTATCATTATCTGGAGAAGGTAACTGAAAATGATGGGATTGATTGTAATCAGGAAATAGTTGAAATAATGGATATGTTTATGTGTAACATTGTTATCTGGAGAAAGTATTAGACCATTATTTAATTCATCATTGTAACTAAGAAGTTACTGAAATAATGGATTTATTTGTGTACTACTATTACCTGAAGAAGGTAATAGACAGTGGTTGGATAGAATGTAAGTTGTGTGATACGTTTTTTTTTTTTATGTGTATGATGTACTGATACGTTATTACTGTCTGCAGAAGTTAGCAATAAGATGACTGTAAAATGCACTGAAATAATAAAAAGTTATGGAATAGGTGTTACATGAAAAGTAACCATCTTCATACAGTATTAAGTTGCATTTTCTTAACTATATTGTTACATGTTTTATAGTTTTTCTTTCCAAACAAATTATTTCATGAAGCATTAGTTTGAATCTCTATAATCCCAGAATGAGAGTTTTGATTTTGTGCAAAAATATTCTAAATAACTGATATTAATTTACAAATTTCCTGTGTAGTTTTCCTTGTTACTGTTAACCTCCTTTAGAATATGTACCAGAATGAATTATTCTTGGTGTTTTTTTTCAAATAATACTTTTAAGGTATTTGACACAGTTTTGTTAAAAAATTTTAACATAAAGAATTTTCTTAATTTTTAATAGTTTGGCAATAAATTGTTTCAGACAGTCGGTTCTGTCTGAAATTTGGTTTCAGGAAAGGATTACACTTAGAAATTTCTTTTTGCACAGAAGATTAGAAGTTGTAAGCAAATTTAGTATATTAATGAAATTCAATGATTTTTTACAATTTTTATATGTGATAAAATCTGACGAAAAAAGACCAGTGCAATATTTATGTTGAACTTTGCTAAAGAGTGGTTAAAGATGTTTAGTAAACTGTTGACCTTGAAATACATATAATCTTGTTATCATATTAAATAAATATATCATACTATGCATTGAGGAACATGTAGTTACATTGACAGTTTGTTAAATATTTTATTATGTGTAATTTTAAAATATCTCCAAGAGTGTGGATCATTATAAGGAAAGTCTCTTGTCTTGTCTCACAGGGAACATAATAATATCTGACACAGAATGGCATTGATTCAAGAATGTGGTAAATCATAATAACTAGATAATGTGCAACTACATTACATGATATCCTTTGTATATTCATTAAAAATAAATCTGTTCTAGTAGTTTTACTTAGTGAAAATATAGAATAAGCTTTATGCATTTCTGTTTGCCGGTGTTAGCTTTTACATTGATTATATGAGTACATTAGTACAACATCATCACATAGGATGTCTCAATCTGGAAGAATAAAATTTGTACTTTGTATATGAAGTGTGATGGTTTCTTTTGTTGTTCCTAATAGGTTGCTCAATAAAGTTATTGAATGCTTATAAGCATGGTGTTCCATGCTGCCCTTGGAACCACTTCACATTTGTGCTCAGTTCTGTGGCAGTGGTTACCCACTGTTGCTTAACATTGCAGTTTCTATTGTAATAGTCTTCTATAAAGGATGGTGGGCTCAGTTTTAGACTGAATTTCTTAAACTTTCCTCAGACTTTTTATTGTACGTGTATGTTAGTTTTAAGAACCTGTTTAAGCAAACCACAAAGTCCAGTGAGGATGCACCAGCAAACATGCCAGGTGTGTAACTGAATCTGATTGTTGTAGTTCCAGTTTCATTGTTTATACTTACAATATACAACTGCATTATTATACACTATTTGTTCACTCATAGAACTACTACATCGTAAAAAACAGCTCAGAAAAATTAGTAAATGATAATCGATAATTCATATAATGTTCCTTTGGCTTTGAAGTTATGAACTTAGTCTGAACAATAATGAATAGTTAATGTGTTCCTCCAGCTTACAAGTTATAAGTTTATAACAATAATGGTTAGTTAATATGTTTCTTGAGCTTCAGAGTTATAAACTTAGAATTTTAATCATTTATTAACATGTTTCTCCAGCTTAGGAGTTATAAACTTAGGATGTTAATGATTGGTTAACACGTTTCTCTAGTTTTGGAGTTATAAACTTGGAACATTAATGATTGTTTGGCATGTCACCCTAGGAGTTCTAAATTTAGAATGTTAACAAATAGCTTAAAGTCCTACTATTTGATTGGTAGTAACTGTTTGAGTGATGGTTGTTGCTGACTGGACTCCTCACTCAGGTTAAAAGTCTGATCTGGCTGTTTAGCTATTGTGTCACCAAAGTTGCTTTTGAGATTGTAATTACTAATTATTCTAATTTTTTTCCAATAAAGAAATTGGTAGATTTAATTATATCTCGTAGTTCCTTTTTTTTTTTTGAATCCTGAAAATTATGTATTACAAGCTTCCATGGACCTTCAAATGGGATGGGGGTGTTTTAGTGAATAGCATGTTTTCTGCGAGTTGTAGGAGGTGTAGCTGTAGCCACCATAGTTTTGGTAACTCCATCCATTCTTTCAGTGGTATTTGATTTTGTAGCGTGTTACATCTTCCTAAAATTCTGTTAAACCTTTGTCATTGTGATATTCTTCATTTGAAGAATTGTTGCTGGGTTCTGGTGATAGACTTGAATTTCATAAAGCATAATAACTAGTAGTTGACAGTCAGAACTGGACTACTTACAAAAACTTGTACATAAATTAGACCACCAACTATCCTGCTTCCTTAAACCAGATGATTACGGCAATATACAATGCGCTATCAACCAAAACAACGTATTTTTGAATCAAGAAAAGAAGTCCATACATAATAAGAAACTAGATCAACTAACGAAACTACAACAACTTGAAGTGAAACACAAAAATGCAGCTTAGCCTAACCTTGTAATCAATAGATCTGACAGGACACTTAACGACACAGAACTTCAATATCTAAACAAAGACCTCAACTTTGCCGTCAACCACAAAGCAGTTCCATGCCTAGAGTTCAGAGCGTGCCTAGAAGATTTAGCCAGAAGACTAGTGACCCACTACATAAAAGAACAAAAGACCCCCTCAAACATCCTCCAGCTACAGAAAGAAGAAATCCATGACATCAACCAACAGACTTTTATTACAGGTAACTACAACAAAATGTGGTTTCCAGAAGTTCCCCAAAACGGTATTTAAATAACTTTTTTAAAGAATTCTCGAACAAGACTATTAATATTGTCAACCAATCCCATAAACTGAAAAGTAACCTCACAAGTAACGAGATCAACTCAATTTATTATCTGAAAAAAAAGGCACTAACATTAAAATTCTAAAAGCTGATAAAGGCAACACCACTGTCATCATAAACAACTCGGAATACATCGACAAAATGAATGACATCCTTTCCGATAAAAATCAATTCAAAGCCATCCCAAACACACACGAAAAACAATTAAACAGAACTTTATTACAAATGAAAAAAGATTAATTACTTAATTTAATTACTAACGATTTTTATTTTTATCTACGTAAAACTGATTCACGCATACCACAACTCTATGGCATTCCTAAATCACACAAACAGGACTGCCACCTACGATCTATACTGTCCACTTATGATTCCTTCAACTACAATCTCCTCAAAAACATAGCCTGGGCTCTCACACCATATGTGACATCTTCAGGTTCTTGTTTTAAAGATGCCACCAATTTCAAATATGCACTAGACCAACTAAATTCGAAAGCCTTAATAGATAGTTTTGATGTCATGTCACTCTTCACGGAAGTCCCCGCCAATGAAGCTTGCAATATCGCACTCGACCTTTACATTAATGATCCCAACAAGTTAATCCACATCCCCAGCACACTCTTTGCTTCTCTCTTAGAATTTACAAAAATTAAAACAAACTTCATTTTCAACAACAAACATTTCCTTCAAATAGATGGTTTAAGTATGGACAATCCTGTTTCACACGTTCTTGCCAATATATTCATGACCCAGATCGAAACACAGGCCATACGTTCTGCGCTTCATCCCACACTATACTGGTACAGATATGTCGATGACACTATTGCTAGTTTCACGTCTACAGAACACACAATAACTTTCTTCGAACACATAAACTCCATTCACCCCAACATCAAATTTACCATAGAACACGAAGACAGTAAACAATTATATTTTCTTAACCTCAACATTATTAGATCGGACACAGTTTAAAACCAAAATTCACAGTAAGAACACAAACACCAGCTTCTACATCTCCTGGAATTCCGCCAATGACACCACACAAAAAATCAATACACTGAAAAACCTCGTATACACAGCCACAAGACTCTGTTCAACGGACTACATAGATGAAGAAATCAACCACATAAAGCAGTCCCCTCCCCCAGTGGCACAGCGGAATGTCTGCGGACTTACAATGCTAGAAACCAGGTTTCGATACCCGTGGTGGGCAGAGCACAGATAACCCATTGTGTAGCTTTGTGCTTAACTTCTAAACAAACATAAAGCATTCCTTCATTCACACCAACAAATTTCCACCAGCTATTGCTGAAAAACTCTCCAACATTCAC
>NW_013670579.1:59703-64944 GCF_000517525.1 Limulus polyphemus | reverse complement strand
AGCGAGGTCACGTGACTAGTGTCACGGCGTGACGTGACAATGTGTGTAGGTAGTGAGTAATTGATCTGCAGTCAGAGAGTATTGTTGAAGTTCGTTATAGTGTTTGTTTTAGCGCGAATGTTGAAATAAGTGTATCGGTAAAGTTATATTCGGAAAGAATAAAGCAGTTTTATTAAGAAAGGACTTGTGTCGCTAAAGTTTCGTGGGAACGAAGTTACGGAAAATCAACTAACTAATGGAGACGTAACAATCTATTAAAAACACAGTAATTTTAAACAAAGAACCAAACATAAACGAAAAATCAAGGAATCCATCTTAACTGAACAGAACAACCCTACTCTAAACCAACACCCTTGGGTGCCAAGATATCTTTACTAAGTAGTGCAACAGTACCCGGTCATGTGACCTCTTTGTTCCATTCTGTATATATATCTGTGTCAGTGTAAACAACTTGTACCTGATGATGACAAAACCTTGTAGAAACGTTGTACATTTGCTTTTATGTTAAACTTGTATTAAAGTATTTCTTCATTATCCATTCAAGCTGTCTCCAAGCATTATTAATGCAAAGATAAACTGAATTATCTTGGTTTTAAATGGAAAGAAATGAGCAGGACACAACATTAAATGGAGTAAAATAGTATTTTATTTAATAAAAAACAATTACAGCAATTAGATATTTTTCACAAATATATCAGTCTTTGTAAGAGCTTAAAATTCTGTGTAAATCCTTTCCAAACTGAGAGAACACAGGATTATATACAATGTTCTGCAGTGCTATTCTTCTCAGAGTGCACGCACTGCCTACATTATCGTTGGTCACTCCCATTTAAAAGTAAGGGAGGATGTAACGTCAAAGTATCGCCTGAATAAACTAGTTTTAATCAAGAAATGACTTGTATCGCTGAAGTTTCTCGGAAAGAATTTATAAGGGAAATTAACAAACAAGCAGATACACAACATTACAGTTAACTGTGCTTGATCCTTGTCCCTACCAGCACCCTGCCGAATCGTGGATCAACGACCTGACATAATAGCCCAGTGTGCAGTACCCAGACGTGTACAGTTACCTTGTGTTAAAAAAACCGGAAGACAACATTTAAATTATATAAAATGAGCTGAATACACGTAATTATAGTCAGACTTTGGCTTTCCTGTTGCTTCCTGTGTTCTGCGATTGATAGCTTTCAGCCAGAAGACTATTCTCTCCTTTTCAGGACCTTGTTTTTTTTAAGGAAAACATGCAGTATAAAGTAAACTACCAGGTCCACTGGTGGTTATATCTTTAGTGATCCCATGGAAGTAATCTCGAGAGAAACCCCAAGATTTTAAGCAGGATGACTTCCCACAAACCTATTGTTTCTGAAGTTACCCATCTCACCAAAGTACTTCCAAAGATGATCATAGTGGTTGATCTTTGGCTTGGGTTACCTGATATAATAAACTGTAAGGCTATTTCCAAGTAACCTAACTTTGCAATCTTCCTCGATATCAGTTCCCCACACATCATGAGGCATATACAAACTTCCTAAAGTAAGGGTAACTCCAAAGTTTCTTCTTACTGGAACTTATACCCATTTGCTGTTTGCAATAATCTCTCTTCTTTCTTCATACATGGAGGCAGTTCCCATCTTTTTTTACTAAATTGGTTAAATTATTTAACCTGTAGAACCAGTGTTATAATCAACATATTGCAAGGCTTCTCATTAGTAAGCCTATGAACTTGTTTCTTTAAACAATGAAATTTCCATCTCATTTGGGATAGATAGTGTATGTATTCTCAGCTGAGCTTTGCCCCATAATTTTGGCCAATTCCTCATCCTTGGTGTCTTAACAGTTTCAATTCTTTACAGTCTCTGCTCTAATGACCATTCTTCCCATATCTATATCAATTCTCCCTTTTTATATCCTTTAGGAGGAGTTCTTATTTCATAAAAGCCTTTGCCTCCAGCTCCTGGCAATGATTATTTTCTTGTTATTTATTTCCTCCATGCTGTGTGACTATTTGTTTAACTAATCCTTTTACTTCTTCTTCATCTTCTAGACTGTTTTCATTAGTTGCCAGGGAAACATGTAACTTCAAGATTGTGCTTTTAGATGTTTATTTATGACTTTAATTAATTATAATTCCTTTGCCAACTGTAGGACTTTATTTAAGAATGTACATCTATTTTGCTTCTGCCTAATTCTCATATCCTTGTCTGTTAAGGCATCTATAAATTGGCCACATGTCAATAAATCCATCATTTTACTAGGAGGATCTAGGCAAGATAATTGAGTAAGCCTTTTGAAATGTTATACAAATCCTGTTAAGGTCTCCTTTTCTTTCTATATCCTGTTCTGGAAGTTTGCACTGGATACTTCTTTCTGGTGTGACACTCCAAACCTCTTGGGCAATGTGGCTACCAATGCTTTGTAGTTTTTATTGATCTCAGCTGGAAGGCTGCTTAATGTTGTCAAAGCTTGTCCTTTTAAATGGGCAGCAACACGAATAGCTTTTTGTTTACTGTTCCATCCTTTCATTCTGGAAATGATTTTGAACTGAGACTGGGATGCCTCCAATAATATTTACCTACCACAGTCCATTGATTTTTCAATTGGCCAGCTATATTCTGAGAATGGATTTGATAATGTTTTGACTGAAATAATCCAGAAATCTGTAGTCATAGATGGCACAGCAGTAGTGGTAATAGGTGTAAACCAAATAAGTTATACTATTTAATCTTTTGTAATCATTAGCATTCCAGGCTGTTACTGCTGAGCTAATGCAAAAAGAGGTGTAGTTGGTTTACACTTTGCATTTAATAATTCGTTTTCCAGATACTTCATTATCTTACTGACATTTTTTTATACATTAATGATATTCTTTTCTACCTCATTAGTATCTTTCTTTATTTCACTTTGGCTTAATTATTTTTTGTCACTGCAGTCTCGCTGTCTTCTTTGATTTGGTCATTACAGCCCTTCTATAATGACATAATGTCCACGTGCATTTTATCAAACTTCTTGTTGTAATCTCTCTATACATTTTCAATAATTGCATTGATCTTGTCTTCAATCAAATCCATATTTGATTTTAATTGTTCCTTAAATAGCATATGTCTCCTTCTTGTAACTCATCTCTTAAATTCATGTCTCTTTATTTTAATTTTCTATCGCTTTCTTTTTGGTATTCTTTAATATTGTTACAGCAGCAGAAGTCACGTGACGCTGCTGGCGCGTTGATGTGCGTGATGAGTTTCTCGAATGATCGGGGAAGTTCGAGTGTGTTCGAGATGCCTCTTCGTTAGTATATATGCCTGGCAGTGAAAACCAGCAGGGGGATAAATGAAGAGAGAGCAGTAGTTACTTTGAGTTCCGTGTAATTTATGATTCTGTTATTTTCGAGCTAGTGAGCCATAAAGTGTGTGTTTTGCACTCGTTGAGAGCGAAGTTATCGAGATTGTGAATCGCTGTGATTTATAGTGTGTATATTATAAAAATTGTTAAGTTTAAAGTGACGAGAAACGTACTGATTGTGGAACTACTGTGTACTAAAAGTTTGTATCGAGGAACAATAAACTGGTTTATTCAAGAAAGGACTTGTATCGCTGAAGATCCTCGGAAAGGAATTTATACTGGAAACAAGCAGATACGTAACAATATTTCTATTTCTTTCTTCTTTTAAGTCCTCTTTTTATCTTTCCTACGTTTCTTCTTGGTGTTCTTTCAATTTAGTGTCTTTTGGTCTTCTATAAATTTTCTGGCTAATTCCTTTTGATCTTGTCTTAATGATTTCATCATCTCAAGTAATGCTTCCCTTTCCTTGTCCTCATGGTCGCCATCTTCACAGTTAAAATTCAACTTAAAGTATTTAAAAGTTATATTTTATTACTATAAAAGTAATCCCATTTCTGACATAAATGTTTTAATGTTGTTCTTTTCAATTACCTGGTCAAAATAAGTGAAATTAGTTTATTTCTTTCTTAACGTTTTTACAAACTTGAATACTGTAAAACTTGTACACTGTTGAAACTTGTTGTAGCATATGTTTACAAGTGACACAAGTTAAACTACTCTAATGTAAAGAATAAACTGGCTTGTACTTCCTGGCTGAAACGAAAGCACACTTACTGATATACTCTACCAGTGAAAGACAAATCTTTCTCTCCTTATCTGTCTCCTAAACTTTTTCTTGATATATCGCTGAACCTCAAATATACAATTTTACCATCGAATTTAGTAGAAAAGTTTATGCCAAACCTCTTATAACTTTCTAAGCCCGGCTTATTAAACTTTACTGTTTTAACATCATTATTACAACCCACAGAATAAGAGAATGTCCACTACTACGTGCTTGTTATGAAGTAAGTATATATGTCTGTTCATGGCAACTCTAGTCTTCTCTACGCGTCCTCTATCTTTTTATATATATAAGCCAGCAAATGAAGAGACGGCATAAAGATAATAGATAATAGCAGACAGAAAGATTGAAGCTACAGACGGACAATTCAGTCAAGCGCGATAGTAAGTAAAGTGCGTGAATCATTCGTTGAGAATTATAGCGTGTGTTAAGGTAAAGTGACTGTGGAAATTAAGTGTATTGCAAAGTTGTATTGAGAAATAATAAACTAGTTTTATTTAAGAAAGGACTTGTATCGCTGAAGTTTTTCGGAAAGAATTTCTACGAAAAATTAACAAACGACCAGAGACGTAACAAATTGGTGTTAGAGAGTAGGACGGAAAAGAAAAAGAAGATGGAAACGAGAAGTGCCAAATCCAACTACGACTTAGTAGATTTGATGGCAACAGTACAGCAACAGCAAAAGAAACAAGAAGAATGAGAAACTAAACAAGAAAAAAGACTGCAGCAGTGGTTGGAGAAAAATGAAAAGAAACAAGAAGAGAGATTACAGCTGTGGCAAGAAAAATTGCAACAGTGACAGCTCGAACAGCAAAATAAACAAGAAGAAAGATTACAGCTGTGGCAAGAAAACTTGCAACAGTGACAGCTCGAACAGCAAAATAAACAAGAAGAGAGATTACAGCAGTTGTTGGAGGAAAAAAAGTTGTGTTGCGTCAATCCCATGATACTGTAACAGGAGGACATCTCGGAGTTAAGACGTGACTTTCCGGATAAAATGTGGTCGGCGAGGTAAACCAAAAGTGGTGCATGCCAACAGGCTTTGGCGTTATCACGGTCCAGGACATTTCAGTTGGGATGAAGTGGACAACAGAACAAATGACGCTGATGAAGACGTG